>NW_014569770.1:4788-74122 GCF_001313835.1 Polistes canadensis | reverse complement strand
AGATCTGTGAGTGACAGTTGCTTGGACGAGGGTTTATCAAGCGAGAATCGAATTTTCCTTTTTTTTATATATATATATATATATATATATATATATCTAGAGGCTAGAAGATTCTTCAACGAAGGGGAAAATAAAAATGTTAGAAAGAAAAGGAATGTCTCTCTATTGTAAGAATTCCTGGAGCATTGTAAACACGCTTCATTTCATTTCTAAAGAATGAAGAAGTACAAATTTTCTATGTTCAAATCTTACCTTCCCTCATCGTTATAAAGCATCTACATTAAACCGGTTAGAATGATTAGAATCTTTACGTAAATATATTCAAGGGAATAGAATATTTGTTTTAAAACAGATGTGCATGCCTTTAAAATAACCGTGGTATCGAATTAACTCTTTGGCTATGGTTAAGTTGTATGTAAAGTGTATAAACCATGTATGAGAATATTATGTATTCTATATAATAAAAATGTTGAGAATGTTTTAATCCTTTTAATATGTCAAATACCAATATACATATAATATAATTATTACTTTTACTATTTTATATCTGTTTTCTTAAACCCTACTAGCAGGGATTATTATTTTTGACTTAGATACATTAAAAAGTATTGAAACATAATTCAATTTGTTAAAAAATATATGATATTAACGATAAATAATTTTTTATAAAAATTTCCATTGCATAATATTCAATGCTTTGCATTGGAAAAAAATCGATAAAAAATATTATTCCAAAATATTCTTGTCAAGTTAATGCATATACGTGGTTAACAATTTGAAGGATCTATCTATCGCGTGTTGAATATATTCTACAATTTTCGATAGGGATCTTTAATAAACACGAATGCGATGTCAACGGCCGTGTGATGTTGTTTATGGTGAAGTTGGTAACTTTACTTGGGATTGCCAAGCAGTAGCAGTGGCAGTACCAATAGCAGTAGCAGCAGCAGCAGCACATTTAGCTTAGAGAGATGAGCAAAAAAGATTCGAGTAGTGTATTGCGCGGTGGTGCATGCGCGAGGGTGGGTTGAACGTTGAAAGTTGGGAGGGGAATGAACAGAAGAAAAAAGAAGAAAAGAAAAGAGAAGAGGATGGGTTGGGGGTGAAGGGGAAAGGGACGTAGTATGGACGTAATTTTCGTCGTCGTCGGTTCATCGCAGTAATGGGAGAGTCCGTGCAAGGCCTACTTGGAAAAAAGGAGGAAGTGGAGAACCCGAAAGAGAGATTGGACTTTGTTCAAGGGGGGTGGGGGTGGTGTTGGAAGAAAGGGAGAAGGAGGAGGAGGAGAAGGAGGAGGAGGAGAGTGGTGAAGAGAGTCAGAGGTAAGGGGAAGTCTCCAAAACAACACGAGGCAAGCCACGTGGCCTCTGCTCTTTGGTGTTCACTAACTCACTCACTTACTCATGCACTCATACATGTATATGTGGAATAGTAGTACCCATGCAAAGGCAGAGAGAGAGAGAGAGAGAAAGAGAAAGAGAGAAGTACGTCGAGAGGAAACACACGGAGTCCTTGTCATCTGGCCAGCAAGTGGTCGACGATGCTGAGTCGTGTTGCTAGCTACTAGCCGACTTGCTATGTCAAACGAGCAAAGAGAGAGAATATGTGTGTATATGTGTGTGTGTGAGAGAGAGAGAGAGAGAGAGAGAGGGACTTGTTTTTCGAGTGCGTCGACCCAAGAACTCGACTCGAGTGAGCTTTATGGGTCACATTTTTGCGTGTCGTGCTCGAACACCAACCTAAGCTCATCTCGTATATATATATCTTTGGGTTTATTCTGTTTTTTTATTAATTTTGTAACTAATTCGCGCAATAAAAATGAGGAAAAATCTTGATGTCTGTCGTTACTGAGAATCGTTAAATTAAAGGATAACTCTTAGCGTTTGTTTGAGATAATTTATATAGTTATGGTATATACATTACTTTTACTTTTTCAATATTTTTATCACATTTTGTGGTATCCTTTCTTATTTTAAATATTATATTGGAGACTGACTAACATTGAGTATACAATAACGTTGATTCATCTCTATATAATCTTCTCTTTCTTTTTATGTATATTATTTTTGTTGTTTTTTTTTTATTACTATATGCAATAAAACGATCCTCGTAAATTTATGATTATTAACGTAAAAAACGAAATAAATTTATTGTCAAATTTATTACCACAGAGAGATAAAATAATAATATGAATGTATTATAACTGAATCTTGATATTGCCAACATTTTTGCTTTATTTCTCTCTTCTTTTTTCCGCCCCCACCTTCCCTCCCTCCCCCAGTAATAAGCCAATGACGTTGATTATCGAAAAAAGATCGAACCCGTGCGTTCATCCGTGACGGAAATCGTGCGAATCGGTCGTAGTGGTTGCTCGAATGGTCATCTTTCCTTCCGCCCTTTCTCTCTCTCTCTCTCTTTCGAATTGCCATAACGCATAAATTTTCTCTACGTCGAAGGGGGAAAAACGTGCGATCGAGGTAACGGCCGTGAACGATCATCGCCGTGAAAGTTTTATCGGACGAGCTCGTGCCAACGCTAAATGCGATTTCAATGGGGAGAGAAATAACGGGGGAGGAGGGTGGGGAGGGGGTTGGGCTAAAGTAAAACCTGTCCTATCCAACCACGAAATGGTCATCGTCATCGGAGTTAGTATATCGTTTATAACTACTACGTTATATATATATATATATATTCCACACGTTTACACGTATATAATCATAAAAATAAAATAAGAAAAACGGATCCGGAAGAGAACGGGGTAAAAGGACTGCAATTTCGACAAATTTCTTTTCTATTTTTTTCTTTCATCTTATTAAATTCTTTTCTTCTTCTTCTTCTTCTTCTACTACTACTACTTTTTTCTGTTTCTTTTTTCCGCATCGGCTGCAATACTCTCCCCGTACGATATCTGATTTTGTCGTTCACCCGAGTCTCACATTCGTAGCTGATTCCGCTAACTTTTTAACGATCGTCACGTCCGCCCTCTCCTATCTATCCGCCATCTTTACGCTCCGTAACGTGTAGCTTTAACGATCGCTCGAATTAAAGATGTAGATAGGAAACACGGACACCTGTATAAACCACTACCAACCTAACGCGTTTATCATGCACGTTATTTCTGACGTTAGCTGGTAATAGTGTATTAAACACAGAAAGAACAGAGTGAGAAACCTCAAAGAGGAAAAACAAGTAGAGTAAGTGAGAAAGAAAGAAAGAAAGAGAGAGACTAAAATAAAATAAAAAACAAAAAGAATTAGAGGGAGGGGGGGAGGGGTAAAAAAGGAAAAGGGAAAAGAGATTTAAGAGATCCTTCATGCATATACATGCCCGCGACGCGCTTTGGGGAGCTCCAAAAACGAAAGTTCAAAGTCCGACCTGCACGCATCGTCGATTCTCTCTCTTTCTCTCTTTCGTTGGCAATACGATTTACCACGTATGCTCGTTTATATACACGCATATACATATATATAGAAAGAGAAGGAAAGATATCTAATACGTATGTTCCGGTGCATTTACTCGGAAACACTATAAATATAAAATACAAGCTATACGCGCGACTATGCTAACATCTACTTTACTTATACGCACTTTTATCTACACATACGCACAAATACTATCAATGTATAAATATACATATAGGTATGTACATTACGATCTGCAGGCGGCTGCGATTTCATAGATATTACTCGACTTACTTAGTAAAGAAAGAACAGAGAGAATGGGTATGAAGTAGCAGCAGCAGCAGCAACAGTAAGAGGGGAAAAACTTGAGAGAGAGAGAGAGAGAGAGAGAGAGAGAGAGAGAGAGAGAGAAGAAAAGAGAAAACCCATAGAAATAAGCGGGATGATGGCAGCTTCGTAATTGCTTTCAGCCGTGTAGTATGTGCCACTGTCAGCTGTTCCCCTTATTACGATGATACACTACTTTTCTCTTTTCTCTTTTATCTCTTTCTTATTTCCCTTCCCTTCCCTTCCCCCTCCCCCTCCCCTTCTCTCTTACTACTCTTTCTAATATTCGTCAAAAGTTTCGAAAAGATGATGAAGAAGAAGAAGAAGAAGAAAATGGGATGGGATTCGAAAGAAATGAAGGAAGGGAAAAACTAGTAGTAAAGTTTGCAGGGACAAACCTGTGGCAAAGCAGCCAATCAATTTTTCCTCGCTTAACGTTATAATATGTACATACGAAATACATGTGGATCCACAAACATCATCTTTTACTTGCGTATCGACAAACACAAATGGTTTAGGATCGAGGGTGGTCCCAGCAACCCTCTCCCCTATCGGTGTACCTATTAGCAAGGGGACACTTTTTTCTTTTTTTACTTTTTTCCTTCTTCTTCTTCTTCTTCTTCTTCTTCTTCTTCTTCTTCTTCTACTTCTTCTTCCCTTTCCTCTATTCGTTTTAACTTTTTTTTCCTTTATACTCTTTTTTTTTCTCTCTCTCTCTCTTCGGTAGATAAATCGTTGAGAAAGCAGCATCTGATTTCCTCCTGCTTAATTATCGGTTCTGGTAAAACCCACGTTCCCTTTTCCCCCTTCCCCCCACTCGTTTCTTTCCTTAGTCTATAGTTTCAGTAAAACAAATCGATGAATTTAATGACGGGGTGAACGTTGGGAATGTTGGTAGAAGTTCCTGCCCCTCTCCTCTTCCTTTCTCTGTTTTTCTTTCTCGTTACGTTTTCTTTTGGTTTAGGGTTACCAAATAGGGACGGACATTGTAAAGATACAAAAAAATCAGTTTGGTGTATACGCGTACTTTGGTCCAATCCATTATGGTATTATATGGGAGATGAATAGATAGAAAAAAAAAAAGATAGAGATAAATAAAGGGAAAGTAAGAATAAGAAGAATAAGAATAATAAAATGAAAGTAATTTTTAATTTAGTTGAACGACTTTTAGGTATGACAGGCACAAAACACGTATGCACAGTTAGGATGATTATACTAGGATTCTTTTCTTCCTAAGTTTCTATAGCAACGATAATAATTCATATTTCGTTACTACAATCCTTGAAAAGAAAAAAGGAAACCTACACTTTCTTTTTTTTCTTTTTATTTTTTTTTTTTGATTTCTCATACGTGATTCGAAGCATTTACAAATGAGAATGAGTAAAAGGGATTCAAAGGAAAGATAAAGATTTTCTATTTCGGCGATGTTAGATCGAGCGTAGAACCTTTAAATCAAGAAATAGGAAAAATGATTGTTGGATGAAAAAGGAAAAGAATATAGACAGGAACCATTCTTCTTGACTAAAAGCACGATCCGCGGTCGGAGACAAGCAGTAACCGTTCAACGAACACACAAAGAAATAAGCGGTCGTGTCAAACTCGATGGCCCATTATGGGGATCCCAAGGTATCTCCCCCGCCCCCTGCCACCACCATCACATGGGGAAAGAAGAAAAAGAAAAAAAAAAGAAAAAAGGAAAATTTCCGGTAGATAAATTTCTGACTACACTACCCCCATCCATACTAACTGTAGTATCCTTATCCAAGTAAAACGGTAGTAGTACGCCATGGGCCTAACTTAATCATTTCCTGTATCTCAATTCGAAGGATCTTTTGACCGGTTTCGTAGAAAATAATTGACTGATTTACCGCCGAGACATGTTTCTCTCTTGTATTATATTTTATCAAGGATATAATCTACGAGAAAATAATTATGCTTTGAATTAATTTTTTCTTCGAAGAAATTGTGATCAATATATTATTTAATGTTAGGGTGGGGAAGGCTTTTGTTTTCATAATTATTTAATCGTAATGTTTTTAATACCTTAAACTTACAGGTATTCGATTGATAAGTTTTGATATCGGTAATCTAAATCGTTTCTAGTTAAATAAATTATTGTTGAAAATATATTAGTAATATTAATTTATTTCTTTCTATTTAACGCGTTTGATTTTCGTTTTAATATATAACGAGAAGAGCTTAGAAGAAATTCGGGAATCGAATTTACCAAGATCGATTGAAAAAAGGGACTCTAGGTAATAATAATTGTTAACGAGCTAAAGGAAAATCATAGTTCGGTCCAGCAATTCTATCAAGGGAATATCGTTTTCCCATGCTGAAGTAAGAAGGTGTCGAACGAGCTGACACGTGTGCTCGCTGACGTGGCACGTGACCGTTCTCGAAGGGATGCTAATGCACGTGACCTCGGCATTGTACCATTGCCAGAGTAAAAGAGTGGCGTGATTCGAAGGGTGCCACCACTATGAAGAGAGAAACTTTCATAGAAAAAAGGACAGAAATCGAAATAGAATAAATGAGAGACTGAGATAGAGAGAGTGTACTTACTTACGAATCTATTTTGTTCACGAATCTTACCACTCGATACCCCATTTTTTTTTTTAATCTTCATTTATTCCCCCCCTCATCTTCTTCACCTTCATCTTTTTTTTTTTATACGAGTACTCAACTTCAACCAAGGGTAAATAATCGAAGAGGATTATTCGAGTTAATCTTTTCGAGAACGTTGATCAAATTTACAAAACATTTTCATTTACATTTCAAACGATAAATATATAGTACAATCAATTAAAAAAATTTAATATTAATAATATAAATACAATTTGTAATAAATTATCACGCGAATAAAAATAATTCCTAATAATTCTAAAAGATAATTAAACTCAAAACATTTTCTTTATTTAAACTTATCATAAACTAAATGATAAAAGAATATAAAAATGTCCACACTATTATTAACGTAATAACAAATAGAAAATATTGTTCTCTTTGAATAATAAGCTAAAAATAAGTCTAATAAAAGTAGATGAAAGATGAAAGATATTAGACATGATAGGTCTGATCGATCGTAGACGTCATCTATATAGATATAATTATATTCCAGTAATGGATAGCTAGGAACGAAACAGCCACGCATAATCGGAAATCGAGTAAGCGCCATTTGCCGAAGGCAATTCACTGTATAAGATATATCCGAAAACTTGGAGAAAATATACCGTTTTTCTTATACAGATACACATATATACATATATATATATGTATATATATATATATATATATACTTTTCCCCCATCGAAAGAAAGATACATTCTTTCTTTTTCTTTCTTTCTTATACTACAAGAAGGTAGTATCTTCCAATCGCGTATCGTCCTGCTTTTCCCCCAATTTTCCCCCATTCCTTCCTCCTCCTTCCTCCAACTCCTCCTTCTTCTTCTTCTTCCTTATGATAAATCAGGCTCTATTGATTTCCAAATAGACGCACTTCGCACGCCCAAAAATAAGCAATGGCGCGTGATAAATCGCAAGGCACTCACCAACACACACGAATATTCTCAACCCATACCAAAAGGGAAAAGGAAAAAAAAAGGGGAAAGCATTTCTAACTTATATGTATAAATAGAAATCTGTATTCATGTAAGCTCGTATATTTGTGTGTGTATATAGGAGGCAAGTACCAAGAGAGCATCAATACGATCTCGACGAGATTTTCGAAAATCCCAGTATCTGGTCCTACGTTGTTGTCCCGTGTTCCTCCCCATAAATTATTCATTACGGTATTATTTCTCTTCTCGTTCTATCTTTCCATTATTCTTCTTTTTCTTTATTTTTTAATCTTTTACACCACACACACACGTGTACTACCAATACAAAGTTAAATATTTACAAGCATTTCGGTGCATTATACTGACGATTAACACAAGCCAAACATACACCGTTGCTCGTAATAAGCCCCCCCATTAAAAAAAAACGAACAGAACGAATTCGATCCTGTGCCGATGATACGACTTCGACAACGACGAGATTTCTCTTTCTCTTTCTCTCTCTCTCTTTCTCTCTTTACCTTTTAACCAAAGTTAACCTGAAATAAAATGAGAAAAAGAGAGAGAAAGGATAAGGTGAATCGTTTTGTAAGAATGTCATGGGCAATTCGAACGAATGGGCTACAAGATATTTGCTGGTGCTCGTGCGCGCGCGAGCGCACGACTCTTAGGGATTTAACGTCGCGAGATAAATCGGTGCAGGTACGAAGGATCGTTGAATAATAGCAAGGGCGATCCAATCTGTCACTCGTTAACCGCCTCTTAACTATGATAAATGAGCTCGGACGGTGTACACCATCGATACGTAACACACTTCTCTCTTTTCTTCTTTTTATTTGTATTTTTTTTTTTTTTTTTTAATTTTTTTTTTATTATGTATATATATTCTCCGTACGTGTGCATACATATATTTGTGTGTGTTCGTGCATCTCTCTCTCTTTTTTATTGTGCACGTATGTGTGTGTGTTTTATCAGCTTTTTTTTATACCCATCACAGTGATTCTCTCACTTTCTAGGTGTTCGTACGTGTATATGTATGTCTTTCTCCCTTTCTCTCTCTCTTTTTTTTTTTTTTTTAAGTGTATGTGTATATGTGTGCGTGTCTTTTTCTCTCGTTTTAATGCAGGTTCACGTCATCCAATGCAAATACCGATTCGGTTTGGTAATATAAAACGAACGATCCTTTCGAGTAACATCGATTTCGAGCTTGTCTCATTAACGACATCTCTTCGTTGATTTTTCTTTCCTTTTTCCCCCCTATTCCCCCATTGAAAAATTGTTATTCTTATCCTTATTCTTTCCTTTTTCTCGTCTGAAGCAAGTAACAATTTATTAACACCGTTGATTGCCAGTAGTAATTATCGATGACCGCGGTGTTACTAAATTTTTCTTTTTGTTTTTTTTTTTTTTTAATTAATATCAAAAGAAATTGAATGTCATCCGATTAAAAAGTGTATGTAAAAGGTGTATCTCTGCACGTAGTATACAAGAAAAAGTAGGTTATTCGATAATTATTACACGTAATTGGCAATTACTACTTTTTCAGTTAATTTTATATCGGATATATAAATGAAGAAAAATTATTGATTGATTGATGTGAAAGAGAGAAGAATGAATTATATTTTTAATATATATCAAATTAAATAAAATACGTCGTGTTGTAAAAAAAACAATATATATCAATGCAAAATACCATAATATTATTTTTGTATTAAGAAAAAATTCAATTCAATATTTATCATACAATTAAAAACGATAAAAAAATAATATAATAGAAATTTTCTTGCGAAAAAATATTATTCTGGAAAAAAAAATCAATCAATCGATTAATCATTTTCGTTTCTTCGTAAGAAAATGGAAAACAATAGTTAATAAAAATTTGGATTAAAGAAATATTATTATTAGAAAGGTAGGTATATATTGGACCGGTTCTCTCTGATGGATTATTATGTTCTTAACCTTAAACAGAAAATTGTTCGCGATCGGCAGGTATTCTTACGAACGCGATGGATACTACATTGTGTTTTAGTAGTTCGTGTCTTGATCTCAAACCGATCTCGCCTTTCCCCGTAGCTATTGAAAGAAAGGAAATGTCAGAAAGAGAAAAAGAGAGAAAGAGAGAGATTCCCACCTCCCTCCCACCCTCCCCCTTCCCTTTGTAACGTATCTGACAGCGTGCTCTCCGTGACCCAATCAAAAGAAGAATCGAGTATCGTTTAAGAGGTACCGCGATGAAAGGTGGAAAGCCGTGCCTACGTTGTTTAATCATGATCCTTTCTGAAAAGATACGTCTTCATTTTAATCTTCATTGTTTCTAAAAAAAAAAAAACCTTTCCTATTCGTTTAAATTAAAAACTATTCTTTCTTTTGAACAAAAAAAAAAAAGACCCATAAAATCTAACGTACTACATTTTGAAAAGAAACAAGAAACAAAACTAAACGAATAATAAATTACCTTTAATTTATTTTTTTCTCGTTAGACAATAAGAGAAGAAGAAGAAGAAAAAAAAAGGTGATCGTGGGAGTGAGGGGTGGGATAAAGAAGGAATATAAAAAGCAATCATTTAACAACACTGTCGACAAGTAAAATCCTAAAAAGAGATTCGAATAAGAAAAGGAATATTTAGCCGGAGTAAAATGTGTCACATTCGTAAAGTTCGTTTATCAGGATCGAAGTCCGAGCATTAGGAGGGTAGTATCTAGGATAACTGAGGGATTTGATTTCCTGAGCCTATGCGTGTTGGGTCAAAGATTCGAAATATTTCCATTCGTATCCTATCCTATAAGGAATAGTCCTAACCAATGTTAAAACGTTAACGTAGTAGGTATAGTTATATATATATATATATATATATATGGTGAGTAGAACACGCGAAGAGAAGAAGAACACAAAGAGAGAAAGAGAAAGAGAAAGAGAGAGAGTGAGTTTTCCTTTAAAAGCAAATTCCACGAGAGAGACCGGCCTGGTTTCTCGCGGACACATTCGTCACAACCCTTGTCAACCCTCCGAGATCCACCCTTATCGCGGCAGGACAACGACCAACGTTTGAATATATTTCGGATGGCGTGTCGTACGTTCTCCGAGAACTTTCAGTTTCCTGCCCTAACTATTCCTCTCTTTCTCTTTTACTTTCTGTCCTGTATTCACTCTTTCTATGAACAATGGAAACGTTTCGAGAGGGTATATTTCTATAGGGATCAACTCTCACGATCGAAAGAGAGAATCGAGTTACGTTGAAATACTTTTTCTTTTTCTTTTTTTTAATCGTAATAATAATGTAGAAAAATATTTCTATACGATATATATATATTATTAATTATTGACAATATTGTTTGTTTGTTTTTTATTCGGCTAAAAAGTAATTTAATTATCTCGAACAGATAACCACAAGAGATACTTAAATAATCTTTAAACCGAATTATTCTATTTTTTTTTTTTGGAAACTCATTCAATTTCAAATCAAATCAATTATTATTAATCGAACTAATATACTATAAAATCAAATTAAATATGAATTATAATATTAAGAAAAGAGGAAAAAAGAAGAGAAATATTATATTTCATAAAAAAAGAAATCCATGATTCCAATAGAATAAATGAAAATTTCATTACACCACGAAGTATGAACTATCTCGTAAGAATTTAAATGAATTACCAAGTAAAAGTAGACACCCATTTAATAATTCAATTCGATAATCGAACTTGTCCTTACTTAGTGTGGTTTTCGTAGTAGTATAGTATTGGAAGGTTCTCGGTTTGTCCTCCATCTTTCTTAAACTCCACTCCTACGTATCAGACCAAAATGGTTCTGAACCGTTCCTTCGTTCATTCCTTCGTTTGCTTCTTCATCTTCGTCTTCGTCTTCGTCTCATCGTCATCCTGGGTCGAAGTTTCGAGTGGTTTCGAAGAACAATGTGGTGGTGGTCGACTGCTATACGTTTTGGTCGACCCGTTTTCGACGACGTTTCCTGATCCTTCCGAAAGTCTCGAAGGATTTTCTAGGATTTGCAAAGGACCTCTCTACCTCCTACTTTCATCCTTTCTATATACATATACATATATATATATATATATGTATCGTATCTTACCGTTACCTTTTATTCAACTTTATCTTTGAAATTCGCTGATCATTCAGACAACTGAGAAAAATTCTTTTTTTTTTTTTTTTTTTTTTTTTTTTTTTATATAACTTTTAATAAAAACAGAAAAAAGCAAACTTTTTTTAATCAAATTTATTCGAGCGTTTTTTTACACCTAGTTTCATTCGCGTATCAATAAACGCGACAAACGTATAAAAATAAAAATATATCAAATACGATCGTATAACAGAAATTTTTAATATACGGTCAGTTACTTGTTTCCAATTGAAATAATAATAATAATAATAATACAATCACATATATAAAACAATATTGGTAATAAAAAAGAAAAATAAAATCGATACACCCACGATGCACTACGAAATGTGTTGACGATAAAAATAATCATCGTATGACCATAGTCGTTGATAAAATAAAAAAACGTATTTAATTGGACCGGTTAAACAAAAATATTCTAACAAATATTAATTTCATGCACGTTAACAAAATTTATAATAATTATAATTCGTACATATATATTTTACTCCTAAACAACAAAATTACATTCAATACTATTCGTTAACCTAAATAATGTTACGATATCACAAATTTTTACGCGATTATATTTTCAATTAATTTTACAAAGATGAAAAAAAGAAACCAAATAAATCTATGACATTAGTAAAAAACGAAAAAAGATAAAAAAAAGTTCGAAAGTGTTCGAACATCGTTCGTGTTTTCTTAACCAAGAACATCTTTTGCGGCAACCGGTAGCAGTAAGACCACACGTCGTAAAAGGGCGTTAGCATATAATGGTGAGAGAGGGTGTAGGGCCTTGGAAAAAGGTCCAAGACGTAGTATACAGGTACAATCGAAGGTAGCCTTCGTCGTACCTGCTGCTCCAGGTATTTTGCTTGCTATGTCCATCTCTGTCTCTCTCTTACAAAGGGCACAGGTACACATATACGTATAGACAGATTCAGACATAGATACAGACAACAGCAAACACGTGTAGACACATAACTCTTATGATAAGGTATGTGTATATGTATGTGTGTGTGGATATGTGTATGTGCAGTTTGACGCGGAACGTACGCGTATCCAGGAGCGAGCTCCGTGACGGATGAGCCCGGGTAAGCTTTGGACAGGGCCCCATACGAGGATCCCGAGGGATCTTCTGTGAGATTGATGCGTTATGGGAAGCGATCGTAACGCAACCCATGCATCGGCAATAACGCCTCCGGAACCACGCCTCCCGCTGTTCTGCCTTCCGCGGAAGACTCTTCCTCCTACCCTTTTATTTCTTATTTTTTTCTTCCCTGTATATTTGTGCGAATATGAGAGAGAGAGAAAGAGAGAATGTATATATGTGTGTGTGTGTGTGTGTAAAAGAGAGAGATAGAGGATGACAACTTTACTTAGTTATTTATTTACTTGCATACTTATTTGCTTATTTTCTATTACATCGCACACACACGTTTTCTATTCTATTCTGTTCTATTCTCTTATTGTAAATTTTGATCTAATCTGTTAAAAGGAAATTTACTGGATACGAGAAACTTTATTTTCTTCCTTATTTCTCCTAATTTATTTTATTTTATGTTAGAGTAATACGATTTATATATAATTTTACAAATTGTAATTTATGTTTATAATTAAATTCGTATAATGTTTTAATACAATATAATTGATATTAATGTAATCTTTAAATTTGTTTGGGAAGGTTTTAGCCAATATGAATTAATTACATATTATTATTCAATAAAATTCGAAAATAAGATCATCTCAATATAATCTAATAAATTATGACTGATAAACGCGAAAGAATAAATGTTTAGATAACTATGAAACCACTCGGATCTTTTGTTGCTCTTCTCGTTTAATCAGCGAAATTATATTTAGTATATCGTTTGCTCGTTCTCGGAGTGATCTCCGAAGATAGCGTGGAAGTGGGGGGTGGGGGCAGGAGGAGGAGGAGGCAAACTTCGCAAGCGGGGTTTTACCAGCTTTCACAGATCTATTTTCGAGAACTTACGTATTAGAAAGAACGAGAATGAAAGAGAAAGAGGAACAAGGAGAGAAAGAGAAAGAGAAAGAGATAAACATAAAGTGAGAAAGAGTGAAAAAGAGAAGGAAAGAAATAAAAAGACAGAAAGAGTGGAATAAGAAGAGAGAGAGAGAGAGAAAAAAGTATAGAAAAAGATTTCGATGAATTTATTCGATTACCTAAAAAAAAATATACACACGATTTCGAAAAAATTATTAATGAAATAAAATATATTTCTTTTTAATATTCGCGTTTATATATAAACTATACAATTTTCTTGTATGCAGAAAACACTGATAGAGAGTAAGAGAGAAAGAATGTATGTATGCATGAAAAAGTGAGAGAGAAAGAGAGAAGTTGAACATCGTATTCGGAGAGCAAGGAAACACGTGGTCGTTGGTATAATAAAATCGGGCCGAGGCGGACTTCTCGAACGACAAGATCTGTCCTTGGCCGTTGTGAAGCTGATCTTCGTAGTACGTCGAGAGAAAAGGGTGAGAAAACGTTTCCCCTACTCACCAGACAGAAATAGACGGACTTAACCGAACTGATTCTCTCTCTCATTCTCTCTCTCTCTTTCTATTTTACTTTATGTCGTACTTGTCTTTTTTAGAAAGAGATAGAGAGAGAGAGAGAGAGAACATCGTTAAAATACAAGGAAGATGGGATAAAGCTAGTAAATACGTCTTTGTTTCTCGTCACTTACGTTTTATTCCCCCTTCTTTTTAGAAACAGGAACTAAAACATTACGAGCTTGCGTAACGTGATTTTGTCTTCTTTCGAGAAACACCAAGGAAAATCTGTGTGCTTACGACTAATGTTCTTATTAATTTTATCATTATTTTATCTACGTTCGTTGATTTAATTCGATTGATCAATATTTTTTGTCAATGTAATTTTGAAAATAAAATTAACAACATTTTAATCGGATATGTTTGTTAATTAATTCGTATCTATTTAAAATATATAATTAAACGAAAATGTATCTCTGTTAATAAAATTATATTATATAATACATTCGTTGATTAAAATACTAAAAAGTATTAATACGCGAATAGATATTATAAACGTTCTTATATAAATCACAAAATCAACAAAGTAAATTAACTATAAATGATTATATCGATCGCTTCATTAGCTAACACAGCCATGGGAAAATCCAATCCTCGTACTCACAGTGTTCGAAGAGTATAATTCAAATATATTAGAAATAAATCTCTTCTAACGATTAATCTTTACTCTTTCATATAGTTACGTACTTTCGTTACTACATTTTTACGATAAAAAGATATAGTAATATATTATTAGAAATAGATGAATGATACAGACAGAAGAAAAAGAGTAAAACAAAAAAGGTTCGTTTCTCAAACGACTACTCTGAAATCAGATACATGGTGGAAAACGATATGCGTTTAGAATCGCATGTACCTTACTTACGCATCCAACGTTTTAACCCATCCAACGTTTCTAAACGTATCTCTTCTGAGAAACACGACGCGGTATCTAAGTGTCAGCTAGCTTATACAAACACCATGGACCACAACTAATTAACTCTCTCGATGGCAGCACCATTTCTGGTCTGAGGGATCCCATACACTTCTTCTTCCGCCTAGAAGAATTATCCCTAACCGATCGTGTATAAGTTGATTTAACAAGTTTTCAAACTTTAACCAATAAGAAATCTTTGTTTGTTCTTTTACATCTCTCTCCCACGTCACCTATTTTCTTTGATTTGATCACTAGAATTGATATGATACTTCATTCGTTGATACCTTTTTTAAAATCATTTCTTTTTTATGTTCAAATTATTCAACCGCGAATAGATCAAATTTTCTAATAGAAAACGAATGTTTTTTTAAACAATGCAACATCAAATTTTTTGTTCAAGTCTGTAGTTAAAAAATTCTCCGAAAAAAAAACAATCGATATCTCCACGATGATAATAATGAAGAAGAAGTAGGAAAAATGTTAAAAGGTATGCAGACAGGCAGACGAGTTTCGAAGTCTTTCCTCGTCATTTGTGTGTTGCTGCTCATTAGTAAATCCGATTGGAGGATTTATTAAGGAGAGAATAGCGGGTATAATACAGATCCTTTTGGTTCCTTACAAATCTTCTTCTACTTTCACGTACCTTTCCTCATCTTTTTTTCTTCCCCCATCTCGCGGATATCTTTTTTTTTGTGGGGAAGAGGGAAAGGGATTTTTTTTGTTCCTTTTCCTCGTCCTTTTATTTTTTCGTGGTTTCTTCCGAAACGGTGATCACGGAATTCTTAGGTTTGTGACTATCGGCCATGAAGAAGAACAAGAAGAACAAGAATACTACGACAGCAACGAAAAAGTAAAAGAAAAAGAAGAAGTAAAAGTAGAAGAAGAAGAAGAAGAAGAAGAAGAAGGAAAAAAAGAAAACCGACGAGTTCCCCCTTCGATCTCTCGTTTTTCTCCAATTAGAGGAGAGGATCACCCTCTCGAGAGTTCCTCTCGGGGAACGAATCTCCGAGGAGAAACCATTAAAGAGAGATTTTAACGTCCGTTAAGGATCCGCGAGAGGGCAAAGGTGCGCGAACCGGCTTACCTCGCACGCCAAGAAAATTCGCCTTCCCAAACCTATCTATCTTTTTCTTTTTCTTTTTCTCTTTTTTCTCTTTTTTCCTCCCTCCCTCCTTCTCCTCACTCTCGATTACTTTATCTCTCCCTTTCCTCTCTCTCTCTCTCTCTCTTTTTTTTTTATATTCTTTTAAGAAAATGTGAACAATATTCTGTATATATAATCATTTAATTTAATTAATATAATATTTGACATAAATCTTAAAATTAAAATCAAAGATTTGTCAATCTTCTAGAATACCAAAAATATTATCAATGAATTAACAAACTTTTGTAAACGTAATATATTTATTTATAAGATGAAGATACCAATTTCCATTGCATAGCGTTGCATTGCAATTTTTATCTCTCCGTTGTTATAAGTTTATTGAATAAATACCTGCATGATGGATCTTGTCAATCTTGCATTTTGTTTCACTCGTTTAAAAAGAAACGAAAATTAACAATTAAAGGAACAATAATAATTCGAGTAAATGGAAAAGTGTTTGTTCTACCGTCTTTGATAATAAATGAAATCACGAATACAGAGTATCACAAAAATTCGAAGAGAAATAAAACATGTACTAAAAAAAAAAGTAAGTAAGAAAATTCAACGAGTGGTTGGTTGTTGGGACAAGGTTCGTTCGAAGAAGATCGGTCTTCGTTGTTCGAAGTTGCGAACCGACGAATTTACGTGTTGCTTTTCTCGCTTTGACGCGACGGTTTACGGTTTCGAATCTTGGATTCTCTTTTCCTTTCCTTTCCTTTGCCAAGCTCGCGATTATCTCGAAGATCACGAAGAAACGGTTCTCCAACAGTTCCACCTTTCAACACGCACACGCACATACATATCTATATATATATATATATAAAAAAAAAAGAGTACATAGAAATCACTCGAATATCCTTGCATTCGTGTAAATGTATTAAAACAAATATAAATCGAGTATAAAACACACGTACACGTATTTACATGAATATAGATTTGTGTTAGGAGGGTGTCCTATGTATGCATACACGTGTATAATACGTATGTATTTGTAAAAGTATCATGCCGAAACGAAAGCTCGCGAACAGTGCAGTGCAGTGTGCAGTGCAGTTCAAACGTGTACCATCGGATCCGTTTCTCTCTCTCTCTCTCTTTCTCTCATTCATTCTCTCTCTTTCTCTCTCTTATACTCTTCTCGTAGCAGCGCCATCGAATTACCTTTAACAGCTTCGAGGTGCACGTGCAGGACATTCAATTCCGTTCGCCTGGTTATATCTCGAAGACGATCGTAAATACGACTGCGTCTCTCAACCTTCTCGTAATCGAGAGTTCCACTTTCAAGAGGTTGCACCAACATATCTATGTATATATGTGTGTTTGTGTCCTCCTCCACTGGATGAGAGTGCGTACCAGAAACGTCCATCGATGAAAAAAAGAAAAAAGAGTGAGGGAAAGGGAGGGAGGGAGGAAGGGAGGGTGAGTAAAGGAACCATTTTTAACGTTACGTTTACTCGTGCGATAAATCTCACGTTAAATTTATTTCACTGAAACTCGATTTTTATCTTCCATCATCGACTTTACTTATGTATGTATGTATGTATGTATGTATGTATGTATGTATGTATGTATGTATGTATGTATGTATGTATGTATGTATGTATGTTTGTTCCCTTATTCTCTCTCTCTCTCTCTCTCTCTCTGTTTCTTTTTCTTTTTTTATTTATTTGTCTTTCCTTCTTCTTTACGCAAAATTAACGAGAATTAATATTTCTTACGATCACAAACGATAGATTAGTGTCATGATTTTCTGTTAAAATTGCATACCTTTCGTAGCGTATATCGTATAACACAGTTCAGAGGTCGTAAAAGATTAATTTTGTTTGAAAAATGTTTGTATATATTATTATTATTATTATTTGGATTATTCAAGTTTTTGATCGGTCAGTCAATTTGTTTCTTTTTTAGGTAAATTTTATAGGAACGAAACAATCGTGCGTATGAATTTAATAAATTTTTTTCGTAGATTGTATTTTTTTGTTTGTTTTGTTTGTTTTTGATTGATAATTCACGTTGTGTATTATAAGTTTATAGTTAATTAAGTGTATTTGATCGATCGATGGGTCGACGAAAAGATCACGGAGAGCGCAGGAAAGGTGCCTTTCGAAGAAACAACGAGACCTTGAACCGTGAGACCCTTCTTGTCGAGATATCGATCGACTTGCCCCGTCCTGGATTTCGAAAATCCCACCTTCTATAAAGATTAATACTCTTGCTATCGCGAACGAGGACGACTTAAAGAACTCTTCTGATTCAAATCAACTACTTATGTATCATATATATATATATATATATAGCAATTACAAAACTTTACCTTTTTCTTTTTTTAATTTTCTTCCCATTGATCCAAGATTTTCTCGATGAGACGAATCATTTCTTCTTTTTTTTTTGTACAGCAATGTATGTTTAATTATTTTGCAAATTTAATCTTAGAATTTATCGTATCAAATTGCAAAATTATATAATAATTATTACGATATCAACGTGATTTAAATTTAAATCAAAAAAAGGAAACAGGGGGGGGAGAGAAGAAGAAAGTAATAGACTTTTAAAAAAAGAAAAAAAAAAGAAACATTTAAAAAGCAACTTTAGACCCAACCCCGTTGTCCGTAATAAAAAAAAATTTCAACCATTACTACTTATTACCCAACCTTTTTTTCTGTATCTTA
Organism: Polistes canadensis; assembly: GCF_001313835.1. NCBI lineage: Eukaryota > Metazoa > Arthropoda > Insecta > Hymenoptera > Vespidae > Polistes > Polistes canadensis. Next base: position 55,412 of record NW_014569770.1, on the reverse strand, counting down.
TGCGTCCGCCCCTACCCCCCCCCCTCAACCCCGTTTATTTTTCTTTTATTTTATTCTGTATTTTCTTGTTTTTTGTTCTTTCAGTTTTACCTCTTTATCTCGGCTAACGAAAGTCATCGCACGATCGTGAAATCTCCACGAAGACCGATTTTTATGGTTTCTCTTAGAAATTGATTTCTACCAGGATAGTTTAGAGTTGGACTGACTTCTCCTCTTCTCGGCGTGCTTTGGTTTTTGGGTGGTCTTTAACTTTCGAAGGATCGTTACCAGAGTAGCCGCGTTTTCGACACCTGCTTACCCAGTCGGTCCAGTCGTAAAATTCAACTGATTCGTTTGCTCCCACTTGGGGATTCTCGTCACACCACTACTACTACTAACACTACTACTACTATCTTGTCTCCTTTCCAAGAATTCTATATTCCAATCATACCTTTCCAATTTCGTATATCTTTCTTTTCTTTTATCTCACTTTTTATTGATATTATATTTGTTATTCGTCCGTTATTTTTCATCTTCTCTTTTTTTGCTTCATTTTATATCTGACATTACCTTTTTATATAGAAATGATTTGTTCAATTCCTTCTCAATTAATTTCTCATTACGTTTCATTCATATATAATATGTCGTTTAAATATTTAGAATATATAATATTTATTTAGAAGAAACGTTAAAAAGAGACACGACACTCGTGTACCGATTATTCGATGATAAAGTTTTTCTATTCATTATTAATCCAAATTTAACGAACATACGAATGTGTGTGTGTGTGCATATATTACTTTTGTAAGTTAGTATTTATAAGTTTAACCAATATTTCAAAACTGTGATCTTAAAATGCATTATATGTGACAGGCAGAAAATACACTTGACTCATCATCTATGCATGACACACACGCTAGCTATTACTCATTTCATGCAACGACCTCGAAAAGTAATATCTATAAATAATACATTTGCTGCAATTTTTTTTTTGTATTTGTTTTTTTCCCAAATTTTCCCATCTCTCATAAGCCACGCGCAAAAATTCTATTTATAAATAATATATAATACAAACTTGATTTCATTTACAACACAAAATCTATACAATAACGTACCGATCAATTTCTCACCCCCCATAGACCCCCGTAGTTTATTATTTCTATAAAAATTCAATTTATTTCCATTTAATCATCGGCGACAAACGACTTATTGAAGGGTGGTGGAGGGGCTACGAGGGGGCAGGGAAAAAAAAGAAAAGGAAAAAAAGAAAAAAACGACAAATTTGAAGCGTGTTGGGGTGCTAAGTATCCGAGAAAAACCTCGGGGAAAATGGCGTGAACAATATAAGAGAAACGAAGAAGAGGAGTCCCTCGTGATTCGATTCGATTCGATTCGATACAATCCACACTAGATTTCTACGCTTCTTCGTAATATATCGCATTTTTGTTCTCTCTTTCTCTTTCTCTTTCTCTTTCTCTCTGACCCCAACGACTAAAACTCCCACCACCACCACCCACCCCTAAACCACGTCAATCTACCCCCTACGTATTTTCATTACTCGGCCTTTTCCTTTTTTTTTTATTCTTTTCTTTCTTGTTTTTCCCCCTCCTCTCCCCTTTTTTTTTCTTTTCCTTTTCTCGTTTTTTATTGTTCAAGTCACGCTACGTGATTCGGTGACGGTAAAAACAACAAAAAAAGGAAAAAAGAAATGCGAGACACTCTTCTTAGTTTTACGTAACATCGAAGAAAAATATGCAACAATTTTTAACGAACAAACTTTTAGTTTATCATCTCTCTCTCTCTTTTTCTATTTCAAAATTATAGAAATTTTGAGAAAATTGATAATAAAAAAGAAGAGAAATCTCGTTGAAATTCTCACTAAAGAAACTTTATTATCTTTTCGGATATGCTAATAGACAAAACAAGATGTCGAATTAATTATTAAACTTGTGTATCGAAAAATAGAATAATTTTCGTGTGATCACTTTATTAATAATGAATTAATACAAAATCTTCTTTAACTGTATTAAAATAAATTAATTCATTTTGCTTTCCCACCACCCCTCACTCCCACCGTCTGTCACCCACCCTTTTTTTTCTCTCAAAAGAATAAAAAAAAGAACACATMCCCTTAATCCAACAAGCCACAATATTTTCCGAGATAGGAAACGAATTCAATTTGATTTGCTTTTCTTCCCTTTCCTATTGAATTTCATTCTTCTTTCCCCCTTTCTCTTGTATTATTCTTCCTCTTTCTCTTTTTCTGTTACTTATATACATATATATATATATAGTATGTGTACAAACACACATATACCTTTAAAAACTGAAAAGGAAATCAGTTTCACCCTACGGATATAGGATATTGTTCGAAACGCAGATCGATTATGGTGTTCCATGAGAGTAGTAAGAGAGGGGGGGAAAAAGCACGCGACCGTAAAATAGAATTCAACAACTTCGTAGGAAAGAAAATGAAAACCGGGATAAAAATTCGCGAAGACGAGTAGAAAGAGAAAGATGAGAAGTTGATACGAGGAGGGGATGAAAACACAGGGGTAGGGGGGGGTATCCGCGAAACATAAAAAGAACCTTACGCGTTAACGCGCTTTGCTTCGCATTATTTTTCCTCGAAGGAAAAATAAAATGCGTATGCGAACAAAATAAGGGAAACAAAAATGGGGGTGGGTGGGTAGTGGTGGGGAGAGGGGAAGAAGAATAGCAGTGATAGAAAGTACGATTAGTAAAAGCGGATTTTTCACCAGGTTGATTCCTTTTTTATTTCTCCCCTTGTATAGATGTTTTGCTTCTATCTTTTTTTTTTTTTCTATTTCTATTCGATAAGAGAGAATTAACGACGTGTGCATTTGTGTGTTTGTATATGTGAGAGAGAGAGAGAGAGAGAGAGTTTACGAAGCTCGTGAAGGGACCCAACGTCCGTCCAATTTTCTTGATCAATTTCCTGGCAATCAACTAAGTGCCTTTATATGAACGCATCTATGTTGGATAGTCGAATAGAACGAACAGGTAGAAGAAGGTGGTACCCCTATCCGTTCACACACACATTATATCCCGTTTAACACGCTAAGAAAAAGATAGAGAAAATAATCGGGAGAGAGAGAGAGAGAGAGAGAGTAAAAAGAAAAAGTTTAATATAGAAAAGAAGAGAATGAGAGAGAGAAAATAATAGAAAGAAAAATTAATAGAAGGAAAGTAAGATAGAGAGAGAGAGAGAGAGAGAAAGCAAGAGAGTAAAAAAGAAAGAGAAGGAAAGTACAAGAGAGAATAAAAGAGAATGGGTAAAGCTTTTGCGCTCAGCCTTGTTTATTTTACCTTTTACCCTCGTTAAGCTTCTAGGAAACCTTTGAAAGTACGTAGAGAGAGGATGGTTGGTATACGTAGGTACTTTGAAAAATAGGGATCAACGTTCAACCCGACACACGATAATAAGTTAACGTTGTTGTGTTGGACCCGAAATTCAGCTTTCCCCTCCCCCTCCCCCTCTCCCATTCTCTTTATCTTTATCTTTAGTTTTTACTTTTATATAACAGACTTAAAGCGGCAACCTATTCTACGTTATATTTTACGCATATCAAAAACGTTTGAGGAGCAACTTTCTTTCTATATATATATAAAAAAAAAAAAAAAGAATTCGCATGATAAGCGATTTTCTTTTATAATAACGATTTCATGTTTGTTACTGAAGGCTCGTTACATCAGTTTAACTTCTTTGTAAATTTGTTTTATAACAAATTGAACGTATTACGAGAAATAAAGTATACGCGTAAATATTTAGTTGTAGTTGTTACAAGTAACACAAGTTAAGTGATGGTGTATAGTTCAACGTTCTTTTCTTTCTCTTAATTTTTTAAACGTTCACAAACATTTTTTAATTTATCCTTTGGAAAATCAACGATGTCTGCTTCATGTGTGTGGCAATTCTTTTTTTCTTTTTGTTTTTCATTATAATTCTGTCATAATAATTATTAATAAATGTGTTACCATCAAAATATATATGAAATATTTGTATTAACATTTCGTCGGATTAAATCGTTGATTATAAAAATTAACCTATTGACAATTAATATAAACCATAAATGCATAAGTGTATGCACCATCATAAACGATGCTAATTTCGTCTGCAGTGTCCTTTCCATTGCTACCTTTTTTTAAAACAATAAAACATAATATACAACAAATGTTTCTTTTGGCTATTCGATTGAAAAATCTATGAAACGAGCTGAGAATAAAAAAGGGGGAAGGGGGTAGGGGGAAGTTGTACCTAAAAGAACATTCCAATGATCGCGTATTGGATTCCTGGTTCTTATCATAAACAAGCTGCCAATGAAACTGCTACCACTCTTATAACTTTTCTCCCTTTTTCTTCTCCCTTCCTCTCTCACCCTCCCTCTCTCTCTCTCTCTCTCTCTCTCTCTTTTGCTCATACAATTGGTTCGGCCGTAATTTGAAGCGAATAATTGACCGAATGTGGTGGCGGCGTTTCAGAGCTTTACGGGCAAAGGCACGACCTCAATTTCGTTTCGGCAATCCCCAAGCATGCTACGAAGGAAAAAAAAAGGGACTGGGTATGGTCTGAGTTCTTTACCAAACGAACAAGGATTCTGGATCGAATCCAAATAAAATCGATCATTGTATATGTGTGCGCGCGCGCGCGTTACTTATTTCTTTTCCTTACTTTTACCAACCTCTCCGGAGATTTCAATGAATGGATACGAACGACTTTACTTCGGTATGTGAAAAAGAATCGAATTTATTTTAAGAATTAATTTGTTGTTCTTTTTAAGAGAGAGATATATAATTCGTGGGAAAATTCATTTATTCGTGAGAAAACGCGTACTCTAAGAGGTGTTTTTATTTTAGAAAACACTGAATAATGGTGGTAGTGGTGGTGGTGTTAATGAATAATTAATTTAACGATTAGATCGTTCGTTAGAATATTTTAACGTGTGACTATTCTTTCTTCCTTTTTCTCTGATATTATCTGCATGATGTTTTTTATTCTAAGATCATAAAAAAAATAGGAAAAGAACTAGATATATCATTTGTTTCTCGTTTTATGTGTGTGATATAATTTTATTTTAATCAAATAAAATAGAAAAATTATCATTTTTAAAATAATACAGAATTAAACTTATATATGTACGAGTTATAATAAATGAAATCGATCCTAATAAACGACATTGATATTAAATAAAAAAAACCATATATGTAATATTACTTTGACATATATATATTAATATTGCAATACAATATTATCAATGAATATTTTTACTAATACACTAGAAGGATTAATAAAGTGTATTATTTATGACCATAAGTGTCAGAAATATGATCTATAAAATAAGAAACACCATCTGACCATTTACCCTCAACAAAAAAAAAACAAAAAAGAAAAAACAAAAAAGAAAATACGCGAATAAGAAGACGATGATGTTAGCTGGCAAAAGCATCGACGAAAATGCTCAATGGGATCAGCGACCCTTCAGGTCTCGAAATTAGAAATCCAACGGTACGGTGCAGCAACTTCGAAAGGCTCCATTCGAGCATGATCTACCTACGTCGGAGAGCATTCTTGTATTTTCGAGGACGACGTTTCGGAGGAGGGGAACAGAAAAGGAACAAAAATTGAAAGAGAAGGAAGAAGAGAACTGCTAGTAAGAGAAGTGGAGGAGGACGGGGTTCAACGGGGTAGAATCGAGGAGGATTGAAGGGTGGGTGGTGATGGTGGGGAATGGGGTGAGAAAAAAAAATACGAATCGCGATTAGCCTCGCCAAGGGATTCTAACGTCACGGTTCGATGGTTACACCTGTCCCCCTCCACCCTCTTTTTTTCCCTTAAATATTTCCACTGTTAAAGGAAGACGCTCTTTTTTTATTTTTTGTTTTTTTTTTCAGACGCAGCTGAAATAATCATCCGATTTTCTCCCCTTTTTACAAGAACAAATAATACGCGAATAATATTACGAGGCGGGGGAGGGAGGGACTGATTGATGATCTTATTTTTCTTTTTTTTTGGAAGCCATTATTCGATTAAAATCAAATATTTCATTGAAGTAAACTATCTCTCTCGTATATGATAAAATGATATTTGAGAAATATTATAAACGAATATGGAAAAAAGAAATTCGACGATTTTTCTGCACTAATTTTCAAAGAAACGCGACGCACGCGAAAAAACTTTCGAAACTCGATGTTCGTTCGTGCGTAAACTTTGAGATGAGAGAGTGAAAATGAAAAAGAGAGAGAGAGAGAGAGAGAGAGAGAGGGGAGAGAGAGAAATTGGGGAGAAAAAAAAAGTGAGATTCAGCGGAAACCCTCGGAGCTAAGGATTAGCGCGCTTTTCCGATTCGCGAGAAGGTTTCTACCGTTTCGAGGGGTTCTTTTACTAAGTGGAACGAGTGGGAGTCCTGTCAAGCACACCCAACTAAAATAATTCTCCGTTCTTGGCAAGCGACTAACCGTGAGAAACAGAGAGAGAGAGATAGAGAGAGAGATGACACGTGCATACACGTGCGATCCTGATTCGTAGATATCAAAGACGAAAAATGTTTAAAATATAACGAGCTCATTTTTCATCATTCCTTCTTCACATATTCGAATTTCAATATTATTTTCAACAATCTTAATTTGTGAACATTTGTATAAATAATTAAACGAATCTATCTATGGAGTTTATTTCAAATTTGTATCTATCGTGTTTTAATATAATTTCTCTCTATTAAAAATACAATATTTTATTATCGATCGTTCAATTTAATTTTTATCATAATAATAATATTCTACGAATAATAAAAATTATCATATTTCTATATAAAAATTTATTTGCGTATATAAAAATATATATATATATATAACCCTGTTACATGATAACGAATTAGAACAGATGGGAAATTTAAAGAAACAATTAATGTCAAATATTTATAACGGTACACATATATATATATAAAAATGTAACATATAAACCTAAGTACGATAATAAAATGTGCGTAGTTGTTCCTCTTTAGGTATTATATTTATATACATATATATAAAAAAAGGAATGATTTATTAAAGTAGTAAAAAATGTTCGAAGTCACGATACGTCGAAGGCGTTGAAAAGATGCGGGATCCGGGCGAATCGTTCTCGTAAATTCCGCACCGTCGTATAATTACGCTTCCCCGACGATATAGTAAGACGTAAAGATACGCTAACGAGATTCTCCCTTCGGCATGGCGTTCTTGCGGAATGGATCGAATTTGCTCGAGAGAAAGAAAGAAAGAAAGAAAGAAAGAAACCAAGGACACACACACAGAGAGATAGAGAGAGAGAGAGAGAGAAAAAATAAGAAAGAAAATACAATCCTGTTCTCTTTCTTTTTCTATGTGCCTGCCTGCTTGCTTGCTTGCTTGCTTGCTTGCTTGCCTTCTTAGCCGAATTCATTCTCTCGTAAATCGTATTTAAAAAAGACACGCTAACGCTCTTATTCTTCCATCGTTCTCTCTCTCATTCTCTCTCTCATTCTCTCTTTTTCTTTTTTTATTTCGTTTATTCGGCCTATTTTCATCCCTCTCTTTCCTATTAATATCCTTCCCTTATTCTCTCACAATTCTTTTTAATTCTTTCTCTTACTATCACTTGTACTATCTCTCTCTCTCTCTTTCTGTTTCTTCTTATTTTTTTTCCCTTTGAGAGAGTTCAGAAACGTTATATAGGCTGGCTGGCAGTCGTCGAGGAATCCTATGGGGCGAGCGACCAATTTAATTACGTGGCGGATTGTAAATTTGCGAATTCGCGCTCGGTCGAAGAAACGAGAACTCGAAGAGGAGGAGGAGGAGGAAGAAGAGGAGGAAGAGGAAGGAAGACTTTCCTCCGCGAAAATAAGAAACCCCGAACCGAACTGAACCTCCTAACCAACCAACCAACCAACCAACCCAAGTTTAAACCAAACCGAGGAGAGCCGTTCTCGTTGAAGTGTGGACACCAAAAGAGTGGGAGAAGTGGTTTTCGGGTTCGAAGAGAGTAGTCGGGTGGTGAGTTTTATAAAAGGAGGAGGAGGAGGAGGAGGAGGAGGAGGAGGAGGTGGTGGTGAAGAGGAGAAGAGAGGTGGAGTACAGAACTGCCGACCATCGGCGGCGGTTAAATTCATTAGGGCGACATCGCAATGGCGTGGACGAGAATTCTGCGTGGAATATCAATGAATTCGTAGCTAACGTGAACTGCTTCCTCGTCTTTCTCCGTTTTCGTATATAGATATATGTATATGTTTGTGTGTGTACGTGTGTATATGCTTTTGGACGTATTTGTATCTACATATATATATATATATGTGTATGTATGTTCACTCCCGCGACACATACGATATTTAGGGTCCGTGCGGTCGGTGAACATAAATCGAGAGATGCCCGATAAAATGGCCGAAAAAAATACGAGTTGCACCCAGAATAAATAACGTGTCCGTTTCGCTCGAACTACCTAAGTTTGTGCACGTGTGTATACATATATTTATACATATATATATATATATATATATATATATATATATATATATATATATATATAGGAAGAAGGGTGTTGCGGTCAAACGCCTTTTATGAATTATTATTTCGAACGAAGAGATAAGTCGTGGAAGCAGAAGAACAGTAGAAGAAGAAAAAAGAAAAAAGGGAAAAGCGAAATGGGAAAAAATGAAGGAAGAAATTTGGAAAGAGTCGAATCGAGAGACGAGACGAGACGAGATGAAACTGCCCTCCTTACTTTTTCCCTCCTTACCAATTTCTTTCCCCTCCCCTTTTTTTCTTCTTTTTGCTTTCTCCTTATTTTTTTTGTTCCTCTTTCAGAAAATTTTTCAGAGAAAAGACGAAAGAAAGTTTCGTGGTAGTAACCCAGCCGGAAATTTACTTCGAGCCTCCTCTTTTTTTTTTTTCTCTCTCTCTCTTTTTCTCTTCCACTTCCTTTTACTTTTCTTACTTCTCGCGCGTCATTCTTCTTCCCTCCGATATTTGCTATCTCCCACATCTCATTTCGTCTTAAAAAAAAAAAAAAAAGAAAGAAAGAAAACATAAATGAGAAGGGACGTAAATCCTGTAAAGATCTTGCACCACGAAACGACCCACTTTTCGTAACGCGACGATGACGACGAACCAGTCGCGTCAACCATTATGTTCGCGAGTTTGTATTATACTAATCTTCTATCTCACTCATTCATTCACTCATTCACTCACTCTTTCTCTCTCTCATTCTATCGTTTAGGAGACCACCCGCTCGAAAAATACAAAAGGTTCGTCTCGTCGTTCAGGATGAAACGTTAGAGACGTTTTACTATGGGGGTATATATATATGAACATGGTAGAAAAGAAACGCTCGTGTGAAAGCGGATAAATCAGTTTTCGTGAATGGGGCCTCGTGCACCATAGAAAATGGCAAGTTTTTTCTTTTTTTTTTTCCATCGATAAAGAGGGTCGATGCAAACGGGATCTCCTCCTTGTTGAACCAACGAAATACTCCCATAGTAAACGACTACGTTTTTATCCTGACATTTTTAACTCCCTAAAAAAAAAAAGGAAAAAGAAAAAAGGTGGAAGAATGGATATACAACACTCTCTTTGCGAATGATTCTCGCTATTCGAATTAAACTGAACAACACCATGGAGAAATCTGTCTTCTATATAGGGTGTACTCTATTTAATAGATTCATTGAAATATTCGTTGATATTGTTACAAGATTTTTTTCATAAGTTTAATATATATATATTGTGATCGTTTTATGATAGAATAATACATTTTTATAATCGAAATAATATTTTTCTGCATGAAATGATATTACATCATTTTTGTTTATTTTCATTATCAAATATATATATTGTATTTTAAATTGTTCAATGTTACGCGTGAATAAATTAAATAATTTCTATTATATTCGTTATGAGAATTGATGCAAATAAGATCCACCATATATAGAAAGCATTGAATTGTCAAAGACATCCTATAATAAGAAACGACAATGTAACACATGTATGTAATTGGTAGATTCTCACCAAATACTGATTCCAACAGTTCCAACCATGAAACGATTCAATTATGAATACGATAGATCATCCCTCCGAAAAAAAGAAGAATCCTAACGTTCACACACCATATCGAACATAAGAGATTTCTCTGACGTGTGCACGTGAGAGTGCATAGTCGTAAAAACCTATCCGGAAATGCTGACTCGATTTAAGGCAGACCTAGGAGTAGTAGTCAAGATTTTCTAAGATTCCAAGATAAAATCTGAGAACCCTAAGGTTCCTTTCTTGTAAAAGGTATTCGCCTTATTGCCGAAATTTTACATGAATCACGAACAATTCACATACACACCTTATTTAAACCTATTCGTTCTATTTTTTTTTTTTGAAATAAAATAAATTAAATAATTAGTTGCAGTTGCATAAAAGACTTCACTCTGTTGGAAAACAAAAGTGTACACGTGTACATAGATATAAAATAAAATAAAATAAAATAAAATAAAATGATATTTAAAAAATAAACATACATATATATATATATGTGGATAAAATATTTGACCTTGAGTAACGCGGTTGTAAAAGTTTAGAGGGAACGGAAAGAAACGTGTGCATTTTTATCCAACTAATCGGTATCCAACAGGAAAAGTACAAAAAATGGAAGAAATGAGAGAGAGAGAGGGAGAGAGAGAGAGAAAAAAAAAGTTTGGTCGTCGGTTGCATCCTTTATCCGTGCGAGTAGCACGTTTTAAGTTCTTAATCAAGCAAATGCGCTTATCGCATAGTACACGTCGGAGACCCCGGCACAGCATACGTTTTGCGAATTTAATTAAGCGGAGTAACACGAAGCAACGACGGGTTTAACGCGCGTCACGCTGAGACAGCACCAGCACAAAACGTTTACGAGTTTCGCGGACGACGATGACGACGAGGATGAGGATGAGGACGAGGACGAGCCGCGGAAAATTAATATACGTCGCTTCTATCTCCCGTTTAAATAATTAAGTACGAGAACGTGTTCGTATTACTCGAAGGGATTCTCCTTTTCCATACCCGAAAACCTCGATTTTAACCATTTTCAACTACGACCTTTTGCATCCCCTTCACCTTTTTGAAAATATCTTACCGAAATCGTACCACTATTCTATAATAATCATTAATTTTCCCTAATAACACCTTTCTCAATATATTTTGTTTATTAATCGTATGTATAATTACGTTAATTGGTTGATAAGTTTAGAAGATTGCATAATAATAAATAATTCATCTCAATATATATAATATTTTTTCCTTAATTAAAATTGATGTATAACATATATATATATATATATATTATCTGAAAGTTTTATGTAGAGAGAAAAAAAATATATATGTTGGATTTAATAATTATGGTTTAAAATGATCGGTTAGTTGAAACGTGTCCGAGGTTCCAAAGTCCCTGCAATTTATATATATATATATATATATATATATATATATATATATATATATGTATGTATGCATGTATATTTCTATCTTTTTCTCTCTTATTCGATCTGACCCCGAGTAGGTCAAAACGTACGAGGAATCACACGTGTGTGTGTGTCTGCGTACGCGTAAAAAAAAGAAGAAGAAGAAAAAGAAGAAGAAGTAAAAAAATGTTAGGAGGAAAAGAGAGACGTGCTCGAAAGGATAACCACGAGCCGCTCATATATCTCGACCCACGCAGAAACATTCGTTTCTATGCGATCTCTAAAACGGATACCTTAATATGCCTTTCGCGGACGTTATTACGTTAGTGTCGGCTCCTTTTCTGTATTTTGCTTTCGCTCCAACGGCGTCTCTTAAATCGTTCAAAATCATCTCACAATTCCATATTAAGTTAAACTATTACCTAAGACTATTTCCCTTCTTTTTTCATTTTTCTTTTACGATATTATATATCAGATATTTTTTAATTAATCATTATAATATTATGTGTTACGCGTATACAAGTATAATAATTTATCTATAAAAATTTTCTAGAAGAAAAGTTAATTGATCGATGTAACTAATATATACAGTTATATATTTTTAAAACAATGACCTAAATTTTGTATAAAAATAAACATTTCGTTGTTTTTTTTTCTTCCATATGAAACCGTACAAAAGAAAAAAAGAAAAATAATATTGAATTATTATAAATTCGAAATCATCGATCGATAAAATTTCAATCGTAGGCGTGTAGTAATGATCGGTCTTGTATATAAGTATGTTTAGACGAAATGCGTAGGCGTGTGATGTCTTCATCCGGTTTGACTAACTAGAATCACACTAGATATACATATGTATGTAGTTTAAGTATCAATGAGACGTGTAAAACGTAATCTATCGTTGGATACTGTCTTCTGTTCTTCCTTGCAATCGAGTTAGGCTCGTTCCACTGACATTTCTAACATTCATGATACTATTCATGTTCGTTAGAAAACTAACTTTGTAAGTACTCCTTTAAAAGGAGAAGAAGAAGAAGAAGAAGAAGAAGAAGAAGAAGAAGAAGAGAAGTCTGGGAATAAGAAACGATCAAGAAGAAGAAGAAGAAGAACAAGAACAAGAAGAAGAACAAGAAGAAGAAGAAGAAGAGGAAGAAGAATAATAAACGATCGTTCTTCTCAACTAAGTTGTAACTAAATGTATATGTAAGAGAAGATGCTTGAATAGAGATGGAAAGAGAGAGAGAGAGAGAGAGAGAGAGAGAAAGAGAAAGGTGAAGGATAGAGATGAAAAAGGAAGGAAAGAAAGAGATGGAAAGAGAATCGGCGGTGGCGAACGGTAGCTCGACGACTGACAGCATCCGAAGAATTAGTATCTTGTATCTGGCGAAGGGCGCCACAAATCATTTGGGGAGGCTGTCAGGAATACCTTTAGCTATACGCACAAACACATCCCTACCATACTTCACTCCCTCTTTATATGTATTATTCCCTGTCTTATTATTCTTTTTTTCCCTCTCTCTCTCTCTCTCTCTCTCTCTTTCTATTTAAATTATTTTCTTTAGTCTTATATTAATTCTCTCTCTCTCTTTTAATTTTATTTACTCTTTCATTTTTTTCCTTATTATTTATTTCCTCCCCTCTCTCTCTTTGTTACTTATGAAGAGAACACGCGTATACTTTCCTCTTCCTATTTTTCTTCTCTTTCTTTCTTTCTCTTTGCCCTTTCCCTATCCCTTCTTCCACAGTTGGAAAGCGGCGGAGGAAGATCAAAGGGATACGCGTAGCCTCCTCCACCACTAATGATATGCGATCTGCTGTCGGTGCTCCCGAGACCTGGAACCTCGAGGACATAAAATTCCAGACACAACCGTTCGTTCGTTCGTTTCTGAAACGAAACGCGTGCTATGAAATTCAACGGCACCCTATAAAACCTACCATCATTTCTTCTACATTCGATTCTAATATACAATCACAAATTTTTATTCTATTATATTCTATTATATTCTATTCACACACACACATAATATAACTCGAATTTAATTTCATTATAATCCTGAGGAGAAAAAAAAAACAATATTTTATGTATATAACAAATATTACGAGAATGTACAATTAAGTATAATATTTTATCGTATCTTATATAAAACCTATTGATTATTCGTTAATAATAATTAACCTTTTTACAAAGAGTATATATTTAAATAAAATAGTATATTATATTTATCACTATGACGTTATATAAGATATTATTAAATTATAATTAATATACTAGAGAATATATATAAATAAAGATGATCCTTTTTCAATGTTTAATATCTATATAAAGAAACTTTCTTTCATAGTCGATAACGTTGACACTATTTATGGATATTAGAATATTATTTTAAAATAGTAATAAAAAATAAGAAAAAAAAAGTAAAAGAGAGAGAGAGAAGATCGAAGCTATTGAAAAATCAACGCCATTTCAGTATACGACGTCCGTTTCGTGTCTCTGACAGGAAAGATATCGTTTCCACCAGCTTGGCTTGGCTTTAACGCCTACACGAGAGAAAAGAGAATGTGTGAGAGTGTAAAAGAAAAAAAGAGAGAGAGAGAGAGAGAAACGTTTTTAGGTAATGATCCATGTATGATCGATAACTTTGGTTGGGTCGTCCTGTGGAATAAAGTTAACGCGTCCTCCTCGTGTTCCTTCAAAAACTTTCATAATGCGAAATAAAAGTTTTCTTTAAAAAAGAACTCTTCTAACTCTGGTGGGTTGGTTAGGTATTGAAATCGTTATGGTTTTTTTTTTTTAACTATACATATACACACATATACATTTATATATAATATATTATATTGCATTGAAGTGTAAAGTACTTCAACTTATATATCGACTTATCAATTTATCATAAAATATTCTTCGTTGATAATTGCGAAAAGTTTTGATCATGCATCATAGAAAAGTTTTCTTTTTCCACTTGATATTTAATATTATTTTCTATGAGACAAATGATGACAAATTTTCAACGTTATTATACTTATTTCTCATTCCATTTATCTGATCTATATATAAAATATTAATATATTACAATTAAAAATATTAAAATTAAGTAGAATAAAAGAAATGAATAAAAATAAACGACGATATTAATATTTTAGATAAACGTTAATCATTACTCGAATTAATAATAATCATTTTAACGTGAAATGTGTAATAGAACTTTAGCAAAGTCTAACATACGTATATAGGTATCACTCTCTCTCTCTCTCTGTCCCTTTCTCTCAGACAATCAGTCTCTCTCTCTCTCGAATAGTTCCAAGGTAGCAGAGCCACAGGCTTAATTTGCATTCCGGCATGCGCATAATCCCAAACCGTCCAATATAATCCATCGTTACGCTTTCCTCCCTTAGCATGAAACCGATGGAGCGTTGAGAGAGTGAGTGAGTGAGAGAGATAGAGATAGATAGATAGATAGATAGATAGATATAGACATAGATAGATAGATAGATAGAAAGTTAGGGAGAGAGAGAGAGAGAGAGAGAGAGAGAGAGAGAGAGAGAGAGAGAGAGAGAGAGAGAGGTGACGAGCCACAAAGTCCATCGTTTCGATCGCTTTGCCTAGCACGAATTACCGCCTGAAGCCCTTAACATGGATCAAAGGGATGAGCGACTTNCCGATGGAGCGTTGAGAGAGTGAGTGAGTGAGAGAGATAGAGATAGATAGATAGATAGATAGATAGATATAGACATAGATAGATAGATAGATAGAGAGAGAGAGAGAGAGAGAGAGAGAGAGAGAGAGAGAGAGAGACAGGTGACGAGCCACAAAGTCCATCGTTTCGATCGCTTTGCCTAGCACGAATTACCGCCTGAAGCCCTTAACATGGATCAAAGGGATGAGCGACTTGGCAGCTTCCTTTTTACCCCACCCCCCAACTCCCACTCTGACTATTTCCTCTTCTATTTCTCCCCCTATTCCTCTCTCTTTCTCTCTTCATCTATCTCCGTCATACTAAACTCATCTTAACATATACGAATCCCAAGGTATTCGGTCTATCGTGTTTAGAAAGTGGCTCTCTCGATGTGCCTTTCATAAAGGCATATTGAAGGTGTTTGATACTCTCCATCAATTCGACGATAAAGATATATAGAGAGAGAGAGAGTGTGTGTGTGTGAGAGAGAGAGAGAGAGAGAGAGATAGAGATAATAGTTAAGCGATTGATCTCAAAAGCTCTTGGGAAATATAGAGGAATATTATTGGCACCTATTTTCGTATGAAATAGGGTTAATACAACAGGATGATACGATTATCTTTCAAGCACATATAATTAACAATTAACATTAATGATAATAGTTATAATATAGAATAAGAATAAAGAGGGCATGCTCTTTATCGAGAAAAGAAACACAAATTGTGCGAAGTAAATCATTTGTTTGATTTAACATTGAAATATTTTAAAATGATATAATTATGAATTTTTTTGTTTATGTTTTCAGGTTGCAGTAAAGATAATCGATACGCAACATGGGAGACAGGATTACATAGT
This sequence comes from Polistes canadensis, assembly GCF_001313835.1. Taxonomy (NCBI): domain Eukaryota; kingdom Metazoa; phylum Arthropoda; class Insecta; order Hymenoptera; family Vespidae; genus Polistes; species Polistes canadensis. The sequence continues at coordinate 39,454 of NW_014569770.1, read as the reverse complement.
GAAAAATTTAACTCGCGAAGCTAAATTACTTTCGATGTTGCATCATCCAAGCATCGTCAGGCTCTACGAAACGATTCAGGTGATTAGATTTCGAAGATACTGTGATAATTAACAGGTCGTTTTAAATGTTAGTTCGTTAGTTGGATGATACTATGGTATATAGTATGTAACTTCGTGACACGTGCTCCTAAACTTTAGAGACCCTTTTTCTTTCTCGCTTTATCTCTTGTCCCTTCTCCCTCTCACTCTCTTTCTCTCACTCTCTTTCTCTCTCTCTTTCATTCTATCTCGTCAGAACTCTATGACAAATCGGTAGCCTCCTAAAATTTCGCCAGCCGCGGAGCCAGTTAACGCCACCCAAGAGAGATGATCCATCTTTCTAGCTTTAATTAAACGTGCCATTTAACTGAATTTATAAACCTCTCGGGGTAAGGGTGATTCAAAATGGAAAACACTTTTCGAGTGTTGCGGGACGCTCCTTTCATACGACTTTTTATATTACCTTATCATTATTTAATAAAATTGCATATATATATATACGCGAATACAAAAAATATATTAACACAAATAAGTAGTGTTCGAAAAGTTATGGTAGGATAACGTTTTTAAAAAATTGACTCTATATATAAGATAGTGAAAACTTATGACTGTAATAAAAATGATGTTATATTGACTTATGAACATAACTATCAAGTTGCTGAGGAAGTCTCAAATAGAGACGAAACGTTCTACGGATAAACGTATTGTTCATCTAAATTAAACCTGTCCAAAAAATAACTTTCCTAAGAATTAAAATTAGTAATAATATTAAAAAAATTTTGGATAAGAAAAAAAAAAAAAAAAAACTCTTTATTATATTAACATTAACACAAATATTTTTCAATATTTCGTCTAACAATTAATTTCGTAATTACAATCACATATTATTTACTTGTTCATATATATATATATAAATTTATAAACGTGTAAATTTGTTAGATTAAAATGATACCGTCTCGTTATAATTGGTAATTTTATTTTTATAAAAGAACAAGAGCATCTCTCTCTCTCTCTCTCTCTCTTGCTTTTAACCATCTTCTCGACGCGTTAAACTGTCTACGAGAGTTTAGGTCGCTCAAACTACCTGTACTTACATTATATATCTCTACATATATACATTTATGTGTAAGCTCTCGTGTACCTGGAAATCGAGTTACTTTGACGCGCGCGCGCGCGCGTTAATTAAGTCACCATCACGCTTCCTGCTTCTTCGTCGCTTAAATAGAGTAATGATATTCGAGAGGGCCGACGCGCGACGGTAATTACGATCGAGAACCTGTTTTCTAACTACCATTTAAAGTACACTCGTACCTCTTCTCTTTTATACCTTTTCCAACGTTTTTACATGTCGATCAGCTAATGTGCAAATCTCTCTCTCTCTCTCTCTCTCTCTTTCTCTCTCTCTCTCTCTCTCTTTCTCTTTCTCTCTCTTTCTTTTTCGTAATTACTTTTTATCTTAAAATACGATCTCGTTTAAATCTTACACTAAAGAGTTTCGATTAGTAACTAATAATACTTAAAAAGATACTTTCTTAACTGCTATTAAATGAAATACTTGATTAATTTTTTGTTACACCGTCTTTTATAACATTTTTTAAATAACAAATTTAAATATACCAGTGTCTCTATGCATTTCGCATATAACGTTGTATATTATTTTCATTTAAAAAAAAACTATTATGCGATTTGAAATGTGTTCTCGTGTTCTTATTCCTAATTCCATGATGTCATTCGATAAAATTTATCAAAGATTAATTAAATTCTTTCAACGCAATCTTTCCAACACACAACAGTGTCCAAGAAGAAAAAAAAAAAGAAAAAAAAGAAAAATTAAAAAATCCCGCGAACAACATCGCGAGTAATTAAAAAAGAACTTTTGTTTTTCTCTCTCTCTGAACCGATCGACCAACCCCATTCTTGCTCGAGAACAAAAAAAAAAGAAAAAAGAATAAAGAAGAGAAGTAAAAAAAAAAAAATGTTAAGGTATTTCGAGCAGAGAGGTCCTGACAAATAAAAATATACAAGAAACAAGGAAGGAAAATTTTTACGAAGAATAGACGACCATAAAAAGAGAGAGAGAGAGAGAGAGAGAAATAATATCGAAGCAGGCGTGGCACGCTACTGCATTTTTGCACACGAGTAAAATTGAAGAAGAAAAAAACTAAAAGAGAAATAGGGTGAGTGAGTGAGAGAGAGGTATGGGAGTGGGAGAGATGGGGGTTAGAAACAGGCCTTTTTATCGCAAGCTCAGGGGGGCGAAAAACCGTGAGCGGTGTTCGTTATCCATGGGCCCTACCATGGCTGTCGCAAACCAACCAGGCTTACGATTCGTTCATTCCTGGAGTAAGGGCTAAGCGCATTGTTTGACCGCGTTGCAGCGAACCTCGCGGAAATTACCTCCGTAATTAAAAGAATATTCCAGCCCTTTGCTCGTTGCGGGTGCAAAGGGTGCCAAGCCTTCTTCCACCCCACCAACCCCTCTCTCTCTTTCTCTCTTTTACTTTTTCTTTTACATTACACATTCACTCGCTTACTTTTACGTACGTTCTATCTATATCTCTACCACTTACTAACACACATACATATGCACACAGATGCACATTTACACGTACACTTTTTCCTTTGCTTTTACATTACACATTCATTCTATTTCTCTCTCTCTCTCTCTCTCTCTCTCTCTCTTATATATGTTCTATATCTCTCTGTAATTTACTAACACATACTCCTATTCTCTGTCACTTACTCACATTCTTTTTCTATTTTACATTACACATATACTCACTCTTTCTATCAATTACTAACACACATATTCTCTCTCTCTCTCTCTCTCTTTTTGTTACTTACTAACATACACGTTCTATATCTCCCAGTCACTTACTAACACACACTTTTCTCCTATCTCTCATTTTAATATACACATATACGTACTCGTTGCAATTTCCCTCTCCTTCTCTCTCATTCTTTCTGTCACTACATTCTCTTTCTCTTACTCGTGAACTTCGATGGAAACCCTTTCGACGAGTAACAACCCCTGCTCGTACTACCATGGGAAGCTACATCTGCTGCTGCTGCTGCTGCTGCTACCCTGAAAGTCGAGGGTCCAACAAAGTGAGTGAATGACTGAGAGAAAGAGAAAGAGAAAGAGAGAGAGAATGAGAATGAGAGTGAGAGTGGAAGGAAAGAGTAAAAAGAAAAAAGCTGCCTCGTGAGCTCTTTCATTCGGAAGGGGTCAAAAGGTGAAGGAGGATGAGGAGAGAAAAAAAGAGAGAGAGAAAGAGAATACGAAAAGAGAGGGGATGAGAAAGATCGGAAGCATAGCAGTAGAGATTAAAAAAGCAAGCGTAAGGGGTACATATGCAGCATGGTTAATAACAACACAGTGAACGTTATTCTACTCTTCTTTATGTAGTATCGAGCTTGTCAATTCAGAATACAAATTCGACGTGTCATTACTGGTGCATCATCTTTGACTCGTCTTACTGATGCATGCTCGTATCACGCTATTACATATGTGTTTTTATAATGCACCTTCTAATTAAACTTACTTCGTTCACTCTCTCTGTGTGTTCATTTATATATACATATATATATATGTCAGCATTAAAAATTGTATAATTCAATTAAATCGACATTTTTTTCAGGAGAAAAATAATATTAAAAGAATTGTAATGCACATTGAAATTAATAATAGGTTATACATAAATTCTATAGTAATGATTTTTCTTTCTACAACAATGTTCGTAATTATCAATTTTTATTTTTTCTTATACCTTAAAAATCAATGTTCTTTTAATCGTACATTTATACATATACACCACATAAATACTTGAAATATTAAAATTCCATTCCACGAAGAGATCACTTATAAAAAAATAACACTGTAATAGTACGAAAAATATAAACTGACTAACGTTATTATTAAAAATATATTAACAGACTGATCGTTTTAAAATATTAAAAAAAAAAAATGATATAAAACAATAAACCTGACATAAAAAAGAAGATAAATGATTTAAACAAATGTACGAGACGAAAAATGTGTATGCAGGAGCACGTGTATATACGTCTGATCGGAAGGTAAGAAGAATGACGACTAAGAAGAAGATAAATACAAATCAAACTAATCTATGGTTTATTCAATGTTTTTGTTAATGTATACATCTCCCTCTCTTTCTCTCTTTCTCTTTCTCACACCTCAGCCAGTATTCACATTCGAACGTTACCGTTTTTATTCTATTAAAAATATCTATGCATGTCGAACTTGTAAATAAATTTTATATCCGATAATAAAAAATAATAACACATAGAAAACACATAAAAATAATCTAAAAGATTAAATTTGTGTAATATAAAGTCACGTGTACCGTTGGCATGATTAAAAAAAAAGCATCGTATCACATTTCCAAAAATTTCGTTTCTCTTGGCGATTTCTCCATCCCTTTTTTTCGTTTTTTTTTTCGAACAAAAGAAAAAGAAACAGATAGAGGGAAAAAGATTAATGATCTACGCGTCCGTAGAAAAAAGGTTCTCTTCAATGGTGAATTATTCGTCATATGAAATTCCTGATGAATGCGAACGTCAATGTTATTCGCCGAGATAGGTAATTCAATATTCCGAGGGTAATATAACGCAAACTCGACAGGATTCTGGACAGGGAGGTCAGTTTCCGAAAATTAATTAGATCTCGTCGACGTTGTATACCCTTAGGCGTCTATCGACGAGACGTAACACACCTTGAAATTTGAGAAAAAAAAAAACGAGAAAAATTGAGAAAAACGAGATGTAGGAAAGATCAAACGCGACTTCATCGAAGATAACAAAAAGATATATATATATGTATGTATGTATGATTTAAATAGAATAAAAAAATACAATTTTTTATTTCATGTATTTATGTGTGTCTATCATTCACACGTGTTACACGAAATGATACGTTATTGGCAAATTGAATAAAATCTATATTTTATTGATGCAATATTTAAATATCTTATTTTCACGTCGTAATCTTTATTAGAAGAGAAATAAATCGGTAGGGGTTCGAAATTGTTCCCTATCTCTCTCTCTTTCTCTCTCTCTCTCTCGTTTTCTTTAGATATTCATTTTTTTCAATCCTTCGCAACATCTGTGTCTGCATGCACCTCGTAAAGTATACACATTTTCCCGTATTTTCTTATTTTATGGGTACCGATCAGCAGTGATATTTCTATAGATTTCAATCTGGAAATATATTAAATCAGTGTGTACAAAAATGATGTATATATTTTGATTTATAAAATGTTAAATCTCACATGCATTTCTTTGTGCTGAATCCAATAATTATGCACGCATACACAGATAAACGATAAACAACGTGTACTTTATTTTAATTATTTACTTATTTAATTATTCGAATTTATTTTAATTGTACGTTGAGAGCAATGATTGAAAAAAAAAGAAAATAAAAGAAAATGTTAATGAGTTAAACTTCGGGATAAATAAAATTACAACAAAAGTCCGATCATTAGTCGTATTGCAAACAACACAATTTGCAATCGTATGACTTTATATTGTTTACGATATTGCGAGTCGATTCATCAAACGAGACTGTCGAGTCTGTTTTATCCGAAAGAACGAGCACGACACGATCGATCATTCTGATAAAAGGTAGAGAAAACAATAACGCATGCGTTCTCGGCTGAACGAGTTTTGTTCGACAGGGAAATCGAATATTTTCAAAGGGTCTCTATTCAAAAATAACAACAAAAAAATGAAATGAAAAAGAAGAAAAAAACTCTTCCCCAAACGCTTTTAAACGTTTTTTAACACTCAGGAAATAATCGACCGAATTATCATTTAAAAATATTTTCATGTGTGATCTATATTAAATCTTGATTTATCAAAGAAAAAAAAAGAAAAAACAAATTCAAGAATAAAAAAATAATATGATTTGTAATTATTTATATTTTAAATAAATAAACTGATCGCGAAATTTCTTGAACTTTGCAAAAGTAATATAATAAAAATAGTTGTTCGTTCCATTTAAAAAGATATTCGATAATGATTGGTTTTCGATAAAGCATAGTGACGCAAGGGTGTTTCATTCTCATTGGGATCGCGGCGGGTTTAATCGGATTACGTCGAAACCGTAAGATATATGACCATGGTATACGATTCAATTTGTGTCCATAAATTCTATCCGCTCGATTTAAATGGCACGCACGCGAGTATACGAGAGCTTTACTGAGAAGTACCGAGAATCCCATAGGAGGGACTATATCTATCTCTTTTTCTCTCTTTTTTCTAACTTTTTTTTTTCTCAGCACATATGCGAAAGATGTGCATGCAGTCTTTTCTCGGCTCAACGCCGAAAGAAAGAAAGAAAGAAGGAAGGAAAGGTTTTTGTGAACTTGCCAAAATAGAAAGATGTATGAAGTATGTATTTGCCAAAGTGGAATGAGAAATCGTTCTCTCTACGGTGAAATTGACTTTCTAATGAGAGAAATAAAGAAAGAAAGAAAGAAAGAGACTTACAACAGTCTATGGTATCCTAAGCCAACATTTTATTCCTTCAACATCCTTCTTACAAACTTTTTATCGAATGTATTGAGAAAGTGGGCGGGCAGGCGGGCGAGTACGATAAGAATCTTGGATTATATTATGTAGATATATTTTCTGGATAAATTGAATCTCACTATTCTTCAAGTATTTCTTACAAAAATAAATATTTGTTCAATCTAAAATTACTTTCTAGATTTATGTTTTATAATCGAAGATAACGAAACAAATTGTTGTTGACAATAGAAATAAAATTTTAATTAAAAATCACAAATCTTTATATTAATATCCGATATATATTTCCTTACAAAATTGAATTATTTTCGAAACCAAGTTTAATTCGTTCGATCATTTTTAAATGATCGATATTATTCAAATTATTCAAATACCTTACTCAGTATAATAAATTTCCATAGAAGAGAAAAGATATGTTTGTGTAAGTAAAAATGTCAGTGGTTTGGAACGATTTTGCTTGCAAGCTGGCAAATCTTATCATTCTTGGTCTTGTTCCAAAAAATAGAGGTTGTCATATAACGTCAACGTTATAGTAATTTGTAATATATTCGCAGTACGGATCGGTATACTACCTTGTGATGGAACTTGCAACCGGTGGCGACCTATGCACCCACATTAAGCAACAACCAAGTGGCATGCTCGATGAGATGACCACGAAGCTTTACGCCAGACAGCTGGTTTCTGCATTGAAACACATGCACTCCAGGGGAATCGTTCATCGGTGAGTAGGCAAAGAGAATTATTTATTTTCTACCAACCTCCTATCTATATACATACATACATATATACATATATATATATGTTTATATGGTAAATGTATAAGTCCTATGTAGATATGTATATTTCCATCTACGAATAATAATCCCGTTTTGATGTACCACCGTCAGTTCTCATCTATCCTATTTCGCGAGTAACTAATCAAATATTTAATTCTTCGGTCTGACGCATCGTCTAGCCTTTTCGATATACCTTTGTAGCATATAGTATCATTCATCGATCCACCATGTGTTCGTACTTTCATATATCCCTTATACGCATATCCTTAAACTACTAACTATTTTACACATTTTTCTAATAATATAATAAATACTATGAGTTATTATATTAATGATACTATTAATTAATTATCATAGTAGAAATTTATTACATATTAAAAAATAAATACAAATTATCTATAAAAATTCTTATAGAAACTTTTCAAAGAAATGTCAGAGATTGTGCAATGCTGTAAATTGTGCATCTTTGCAATTTCTTCGAAAAGTTTTGGTAGATATTTTTTATACTAAAAGTGAATAGATTTTAATGATTTTTACATTAAATTAAAGTGCACTCTTTTGTCTATGCGTAGAATACCATATCTAATAAACTGTAAAAATTGAATGCTCTTTCCATTGATGAGAATTCCAAGAAATTACTAGCAATGGCGGATTTCCGGCTATGACAGTAACACATATATATATATATATATATTTTTATATTGAGTTAGGAAAGTAGGAAAGAGTTAAAGTATATACTTGAGCGTTTATATATACGTAGGATGATTACCCACGCAGAGTCAAACACCTAGAAGAAGGTGTAAACTATCTGCGTGCATAAAAGATGCAACACGAGTTTCGTATATCTCTTTCTACATTTTCCAAAGCGAGGGGATTTTAACGACCGTTAATTACCGTACGTGATGCGTTGAGAAAACAGTTTATTACTCATCGTGCTGAAGAAGAGAACTAGCTTCTTCGTTTCTATGCTGGTTAGTTTTAGTGACACGTAGAAAACCTATGTAATCGGTCATTACCATACTCTACCAACTATTACTTATGTATATATGTACTCGCCAACAGCTGCCACTCGTCTTGACATCTTCTCCTTTAATAAATATGCATATGTATATATGTGACGACATTTTTATTGAATGGTATTTAATAAACGACACATAACAGAGAGAGAGAAAGAGAAAGAATACAAAAAACGTATACTCTCATATTTTAGATTTATCTCTTCCTCTTTCACGTATCAATATTATATCTCAAGTATCGAATGAGATTCAATTCCCATTCTACAAACAATCCTATTTTTTACAAATGATTTCAACTTACGAAGTTTATGTTGCCATCAAACAAATTCATCTGATTCATTACTTATTTATTATAATTGACGTATAAATTAAAAAAAAAATAAAATAAAATAAAAATATGATTAGCGCGTTGAATCTAATCCCCGATTATAATTCGTGATAGTAATCGTTTTTTCTTTTCTGAAATATTTTTTCCCATTTCGCGTACTTGAAATGAAAAAAAAAAGATAAGGTAAAAGAGTTGAGGATATATATATAAGTAAGAGGCAAAAATTTTCAGGGGCGTTTATAAAACATTGTGTAGGGGGTTCGAAGTTGTAGCCTCTGCAGCAAACGATCCCGTAATAAAAGGAACACGTGACGCTTGAACGAGGCCGAGAGTTGAACGTCGCCGTTCAAAAGAGATTTGCGAATATAAAGCAGGCAGCAACACAATATGCGATACACACCCGTCGGGTGGGTAGTTTGCTTCCGCGTCGAAAGTGCAAACTCTCAATCTCGGATGATGGTGATAGATCGTCTCTCACGTTCAAATTCGTGAGGGTTCTACTGGGCTTGAGCTTTTAACAAAAAAAAAGGAAAGAAAAAAAAATCATAGTCAACGATCGCTAAATCTACCCCACCCCTCTTTTCTTTTCTTTTTGTTATACCTCGCACGATTAGATCCATTCGAAAAATTATTATTTGAAATATTACGCGCGTTTATTTATATAAAAATTGAATTTAATTAATCACATTGTTAAAAAGAAAAAAGAAATGATAATAAGAATCGAATTAATTAAACAGAAATTCACGTTGTTCTTTGATACGTAAAAATTTGACAAATAATTTTAATTTCAACGTACTCTACCGCGAACTAATTTAATCAACGATCTAAAAATTAAAAAAAATATTAATCTTAAAAAGAAAAATATATAATATAATGCGCGAGTGATATAATAGAAAAAAAAGTAGGTATCTTTTGAAGTGGAATATAATATATCACAGATCATTTTCGATGATAGGTATCACCCTCGAAGAATCCACTTATATTATGTCTCCTATATAGTACCTTAGCACCTTTCCGAATTACTAAACTCAAAGGAAACATTCTCGACTCGTGAAATCGGATCTATCATTCGTACGAAATAGAAACGTCTCGTATATAGAACCCCCTTCGAATTTCTTCCTGTCTATTCGCGAGAGACTAGCGTAAGTGCTGATCCAGATTAGAAGGGACCTTTGGATATTTTCCTATTCCGATATAGGAGTACGAACTTCCAAAGAACGTATACACATATATATAAAAAGAATTTTCTCTTTTTCATCCTTTGTGGTAAGGGCCAGTCTTTTTCTTATAAGGATACGCACCCAATATCCTGATCCTCGGTAGGCGGATAATTGATCAGTACTTTTGCCCACCCCCAAACCTTCAACTCAACTTCATCGTTTTCACATGGGGATCGACGATTACTATACTTCACTTTATCTCTTTTTCCATAATTTACTTTCATAAAATTAACGCGAATCTGATTGAACTTTTTTGTTTTTTAAAACAATTTAAGGACAAATCAAATCAAACTTCTTTAAAAAAAAAAAAAAAAAATAAAGAATTAACAATAATCTGTGATTTAATTTCTATTACAATTAAATGAATCTAATTAATAATTTCTATTTAATTATTTAATGATCTCTTTATCTCTCTCTCCTATCACTTTGCTTTATCATTCTACTTCTAATCTTTATTTTATTTTCTCTTTTGTTTTATTTTTCTTTGGTCTTTCCTCGTTACTTGTATCACTTTGTGTGAATGTAAAAAATGAATAATAATGGGGGAAGGAAAAAAAATGAGAAAAAAATGATAGGAAGGTAAGAAGAAGGAAGAAGAAGAAGAAGGCATTGTCCTTTTGCCATAGTTCTCTTTCATCGTAAAGGACCATACCGAATATCTTGAACCTTTCGTTTTAATTCCAACGAACGCCTCCGGTTTGCTCTTCCATTATTTGTCGGACAAAGCGAACGCTCCTCGATATGCCCAAGGGTATCGACTTCCGGCGAATCTCGAAAGAACCGAGATTACAGTTTTCCGATATATGCTATTCCTGTCTCTTTCTCTCTTACACTCTCATTCCTATTTCTTTTTTCCTTACAATTTCTTTGGGAATCCAACGAAGAAGTTTATCGGGTCTTTATGAACTACAAAAAGGATGAGAAGGAGCCTCTTTGGGAAAGTGGAAAAGTCGGAAGTTGAATGAACAAATGTTATACCAGACGTAGTTTTACTTTTCGAGAAAAGTTAGAAACGATTACACTTACGTATACATTTTTATCCTACTTTAAAAGATAATATAAAAATTTTGCTTGTATTTGTCTTTTTTTTTCTTTCCCCTTTTTTCAAAATTATTCTTCCAAATGATTTCTATTTTTATATTTCAATATGTGTGATAAAAATAATAGTTTATAAGAATTCTACGCAGTGTATCTTTTTAATTTTTTCTGCGAATGCCAATTACAACTAAAATAGAGAGAGAGAGAAAGAGAGAGAGAAAAGTACTTAATAAATTAAAACCATTTCTACCCATCAATTTAAATGTCTAGACAGGAAAAAATCAAATTATTTGATGTAACCAACACGTTCTTATCATACTAATACTCTACTTATTATCTGTATACATGCACAAATATATAAAATTCATAATATCAAAGCAATACTAATTGTAATCATATTTAACAGATATAAATACATCAAAAATAAATACAAAGCATACAAAATTTCGGTCAATTATATAAAATACAATAAAAACCATATATAATTCATATACTAATTTTCCCCAAAAATTATATACATAATAATTTACATTGAAATTATATGCTAAAACAAATTAACGTCACGTTTAATTATATATGTTAAAAATGAAAAATACGAAATTTCTTAAATAGAAAGACTAATTGAAGTAAGAACATTTCAGTAAAAAAAGAACTATAAACCGTTATAATTTAGGATAAGTTCCTATTCAACGTTTTTCAGTTATGTTTTGCGTCTAATTGTAAGGCATGAAAAAAATAAAAAAAAAAAAAAAAAAAAAGGGATGGAGAGGGAAAATGAAAGTATAACATCGCAAAGTATCTATCTCGCAAGACGTTAATGGGTAGGAGCACTCAGTTACTTACTAAAGTACAGTACTTATGCCTCTGTATATCCTTTGAGCCGTTATAAGTGCAGGCGTGCGCGCATACACACACACACACATATATAGTATAGCATAGTAAAGCAGAATACAAGCTATACCTCTTTCGGTCCAAACTGCTTCCGCTGCTAATCAGGTTTACGACTGCTTAATTGGCTTCGTGCACGCTCAAGAAAGAGTAAGAGAGAGAAAGAGATAACACCCGGCCACCGACCTTGACCCAAGGAATGTCCCTTATTTTCATTATCGTCACACGATCTATTAACCCATCCCTTTCATTACCTTCTTTATCTCTTTCTCTTTCTCTTTCATTGTACACATTTAAATATTTGACTAATTTTCTTCATTTTTCCTTGGATTTCTAAATAATTAAAATTGATTTTGTTATTATCCTTGATTACTCGTTACTTGTTTTAATAATTATTCAATGTAATTCAAAGTTTTCTATGATTCAAAAATTTGGATTAAAACAAAAGGATAATTTACAGATTTAACTGAGATCTAAATGTATTACACACAACTTGTATAAAATTATATATAAAGTATGTATAACGTTAATAAAAATTGTTAATATAATAATCTTTAAAATAATCCAAATAAAACAATAACTGTGTGACAGTAAAATTATTGAAAAGTAATATAAAAAGTAAACATATATTTTTACACTGATCCTATGTAAGAGATACTTCCTATAATATTAAGTTTATGGTAATAATATTAAAAAAAAAACAATGATTATTTTCGAATATTTTAAATAATATATAATTGTTTTAACTAATATAGATTTTTTTGTTTTTTTAACGTTCCTGTGCAATGGAAATATTTTCATCGTTACATACTTCATATATATATATAATTTTATACAAATTGTGTGTAATACATTCAGATCTCAATTAAGTCTGTAAATTATCCATTTGTTTTTTAATCTAAGTATATTTTTTGTTCTCCCTTCTTTGAAGAACAACCGGATGGTCGCGATGTTAGACTTGGTAGAGTAATTTGAGGGGAACCTAATCAAGATCCTCGATAGGATAGTTCTCCGATCTAAGGATAAATACATTGCTTGCTAAGCCCTGCTAAATCACTAGCTGTTAATCGTCGACAACCCGTATCTTTCTTCTCTACAATTCCCCCCCCCCTCCCCACCACCACCACTCTCACTCCTCCCACTTTCCTCCTTCTCTCTCTCTCTCTCTCTCTCTAATAACCATTTTCCCCTGCAATTATTTTTACACGGGGGTAGTTGCTTTTACAATAGCAATCGTACGTTAAAATGCATCAACCGGTAATCGTTCATTTCCGTTTGATATCATTTTTCTTTTTTTTTTCTTTCTTTTCTTTTACAAACGTTAATAAGACTACTAACGATTCTTCTAATGAGCGTTACTAATTGTCGCCATCTATATATAATGACTAAATTATTATACTTTCCGATTTGATTAAAAATCATTCGATAGAAAATATATACATTGATTGAAGTATTAAAAAAAAAGACTTGTGTCGTTACTATACATTCGACGAATTCAATATAGTGATTTATTTCTTAAATCAATTAAGGATATCCCTTAAAATCCTCGAAAGGTGGTTCGAAGTAAAGAAGAAAAGTAAAATGGGGGAGGGGAGTTGGAGAAAACGGTCGAGCAATTCGGTTCGTATTCGCGCTTCTTGCCATTCTATTGAAAGAGAGAAAGAGAGAGGATGAGAAGATCGGAAACATGGATGGGGATTGCGGGGGCGTAACATGAATGAAAGAGAAAAATAAATGGAGAATGAGAGAAAAGGTTGAGAGGATCGATCGATAAGCATGCGAAAGCCAGAGGCAAAGACTCTCTCTCCAACACTTGGAAAAAAAAAAAAATAAAAGGAAAGATACGTAGTACGATGATGGCTAACCGATTCGATAGGTGTTCGCCTAGTCGTCGTTTGATCGAATCTAATAGATTAATTTCTTTTAGATGCGACGCCTTAGAAACTCCTCCGCGATTGGAACTAACTTCGAAAAATGTTTTACCTTTTTTTCGTTTTTTTTTTACGTCGATCTCTGTAACAGAGAGAAGAGAAAAAGACGTAATCCCTAAACGACGATTGAATTCATTCGATCAAGCTCCAATGTTATTTTCTTAATCCCATACAATATCGAATTCGCATAAATAATTATCTTTTTTTTTTATAGATAAAGTAATCGTATAATTATTGCAATTTAATTTGTTTCAATATTCTCTTTGTGCTAGATAAATATTATCTATTAAATGTATGCATGATTTTTCTTATTATTGTAATATATTTTTAAGTCTTTTTTTAATTAAGGTGAATTAATAATCATCATCATCATCATCGTTATTTTTTTTCTATACCAATTTAATTTTCAAGCACGCGATCAATTGTATTTATAAAAAAGTAATTCATGAAGAGAATCGCATTATCGTCATTAAAAAGAATAAAAAAAAAAAAGAAAAAAAGAAAAAGAATTACTCAACAGTTTCACGTAAAAATGGAGATAATCAAAATCATAAAGTTAGACGTTTCATCCTTTCATAAGTAATATAGTATCTCCAAACTTATAATTAATTCGGTCCTTAACGAATTCTCTCTCCTTCCCACTTGTTCTTTATCCCCGAAAGTTTTCTCAGTAAAAAAGATACATCCTCGTTAGAAAATATCTCTTACTTTTCCTTGATAACTTGATTTTTTTCTTCCTCCTCTATGCTTTTTTTCTTTTTTTTTTTTTTTTTCTTCACTCGTTGAAGGATATTAGCTCGCATAGCTGTTTAAAGGGACCACCCTGTATATAAAAGAGCTCGCTAGAAAGGTAAAGAGAAATGACTGTACCGTAAGGACGAAAAGGGAACGACGAAGGTCCCTGTTAGGTCCAAGCGGGAAACGCAATTAGAGCCGAACCGTTTTGGTGTTAGGAGGAGCTTTTCGAAGCGTGCGAAGGGGTGGGTGAACGTACGAGAAAATTTCTTTGGTGGTTTCTTTTTTTTTCTTTTTTCGTGGCAAGAGACGAGAAATTACGAAGGTGGTAATCGTGGTTGCATGTTTCCAAAATCGATAGAAAACTCGTAGAAATAAATTCGATTTTATTTTCATAACGTGTGTATACTAGGTGTGTATACGTATACGGATCAATGGTTCAAAGTGAATTTTAAATTGTTATATTTGAATAACGTATTAATAATAAAATTTTGACAAGCTTTCTCTACACCATAAAATAAGGAAGACTTCAAACTTGAAATTGTATTCGGCAAGAGGTTTCATTTTCGTGACATGGATATTTGATTATACCTATAGAACGAGTTATACAACAGAAAATTGAAGAATTGACATTCAATGTAAAATAAATGCATATATTAAGTGGCGCCGGTTGTTGCAAAAAAACGTTCACATATTTCAACTACGAAAAGAAAATCTTATCAAAATCTTGGATACTCCGTCAAGATTTAATTATAAAATTAAAATATAAAAGATACATTTCTAAAAGTATTTTTCATGAATAGATAAAACCGATATGATTTTATGTTAGATGCAATAACGCTTGGATATAATATTGTTGGTAAAATATCGATACGAGGATTTTGTAACGAAATAACAAAGTTACCTTTTAAAACGGGAACCATATTCCTCCTTTCGTTCTCCTTCCGGAAGAACGAAAGTAGATCGTTCTACTTTTACCAAGCGGAAAAATATCTAAAAGTAAAAGATGTTTTCGTCTTATAGAAGAGTTGTTAGACGAGGAAGAGAAAACCAAAAAGAAGGAAAGAAACGCGTAGAAGTAATTCGTTCGCGGATGTTCACTGCTCTATTCGCGTTTATCCGAACTATGACTAGTATTATAGTTGGAAAATACAACGAAGAAGAAGAAGACGACGACAACAACGATGACGAGGAAGAGGAAGAGAAACGTCTCGACGGACGTCTCGATGCGAAAAACGGTTTCAGCTTCGACGGACCGTTTTATTCTTCACGAAATGCAAACGTCTCGTATCGGTGAAATGTAAATCGAAAAGGATTTTCATTTCGTTCTTCTTTCCGCGAACGCAGAAACGTTTCTATACGTCGATGAAAATAGTATATTTGAAAATGTTCCACAACGATACACGCGAGTACCCGACATTTTCCATTTCGTTACGAATAGTCACTATGGCGAGACACGATCGCTCGAGGAAAGGATTCGTGGCATCAACGATCTACGTATTCCGTTTAAAGCTTACCCGTCCTCCCCCGCCCCCCCCTCTCCCTTCATCGCCACCCACTACTACCACCTACGCACTATTTCTTCTTCTTCTTCAACCCTATCACTTTTCAACCATCATTCGTTCGCTTTCAAGATATAGGAATACTAAAAATATCTTATGTATTATTTTTGTCACGTTAAAAAACATTATATATATATATATTCTATATGTGATTAAATATTAAATAATTATTTTATAGAAATATACGGACACTAGTTTAACAATCGTTCATTATTTAATCGATTAAAACAATGGTTTATCGTTTGATTCTAAATCTTACGGATGATCAATATTTTGTTGTCATCATAAATAATGAAGATTTTTAAACGTTTTGATTGAAATGCTCTACCTTGTATGCATAAATCGAAATTAATGATGCGTTTAGAAGTGATAGGTATTACGGTAAAGGTACGAACATCAATGAAATAATATTTGTATTTCGTTGTGTGTAAATGAATGTTAAAAAAGAAAGAGAGAGAAAGAGAGAGAGAGAGATTAAATAAACGAAGAATCGTTGAGGATTATCGATCGATAGGAAAGTCGACGAAGCGTTAATAATCCTGGCACGTGCTGACGCCATCCGGTAAGATTTACATACAAGAGGAAACACTCGTTCTCGTCGTCGCCACCATAGCTACCGTCGTCATCGTCATCGTCATCGTCGTCATGATCATCATCATCATCACCATCATCATTCTCGTGGAAAACGGTGCACCGTTATAACACTACTAGAAAAAAATGAACGAGCGAGCGAGTAAGAGAAAAATAGAAAAGTAAGAGAGACGGACAATATATGTTTAAGTGAGTGAGAGAATGAGAAGGAGTGTCTTGTTGAAGAAAAAAAAAAAAGAATGGGAAAGTTGATAGAATGTATTATTTGTGTAAGAAAACGAGAGAATGAGAGAGTATAATTATGTGTGTATTTGAGATAGAAAGAATTTATGTATATGTATGTTTAAGAGAAAGAGAAAGAGAGAGAGGAGCATGTGTGTTTAAGAGAATAAGATAGTAAATGTATAAATGAGAAAATACGTATGTGTATGTGTGTTGAGATTAAGTCTGAGAGTTTATATGTTTGAGAAAGATAATGAGACTATATGTGTTTAAAAGAGAGATAGAAAGAATACGTGTGGGTGTATGAACATATGTGTTTGGAAATGAGAGAGCGTGTGTATGTGAGAGTGGGAGAGAGAGAGAGAGAGGGAGGACTTTATTTTTCTCTACAAAAGCTCCCATCGTCGACATTCTATAACTTTCCCATCGTTCTCCTCGCGAATACGACGAAACGTTTAAACGTGTACGCGGAATATCAATTCGAGCGAACACCATCGACATTTAAAGACGAATATGGGGCCCTCGGAGAATAACGCGATTTCGCTTTTCCAAACTTCCTTCTCTTTTTCTCTCTCTCTCTTTTTCTGTAGTTGACTTCTCTTCGTATAAACTCCTACGAAATTTACGGAGTATCAACGATTCCCTCGGGAACGTGAATATCAACTATAGAAAGTGAATTGATTTTTTTTCTACACATATATGTATATATATCGTACGTTTATCTCTTTCTCTCTCAACTTCCTGTAATAAAAAAAAAATACTATTACTTAGATATAATAATTGAATCAATCGAAACTATCAAAACATAGGAGTATATAATGTTACATATATTAACCATATTATATATTTGTCGAATTTTTATTTTCAAATCAACGACACTATTATTCACGAGAAAAAATTGGATATGAAAAAGAAGAAAGAAGAAGAAGAAAAAGAAGATGATTATTTCGCACGAATCATTAAATGCTCGGAACTCCGTCGGCGGTCGATTGATATCATTGAAATTTATGAATCCTCAAGAACGTGTTTTTAGCGAGTTTATCGTTATACGGTAGACGTGTTTTTATGAAAGATAAGGAATCAAAACGGCACATTTCAACACAAAATACGTATTTCCGCGATCCTCATCTTTCCCTCTCTACCTCCCACCCTCCCACTCTCTCTCTCTCTCTCTCTATCTCTCACCCTTTTCTTTCTATCTTTCTATCTGTCCCTTTCCTTTCCTTTCCTTTCATCTTTTTCTACCCTTCTATATATATACACTCGCTATTACCGGTCGCTTTTATCGTTGTTACGCGTAATAATAAAGCCCGTAGGAAGAAGAAGGGCTCGGGGAGGGAATCGAGATACTAAAGGAACGCGTCGAACAACATAGGTCTACGGATGAATATTGTAAAGACGATTTCACGGAAGGCTACCTGCGATAGAGAGACTCCAACGTGTATCCTGTTACTTTCAGTGAAGAAGGAGAAGCACAAGACGATGAACACGAAAATGGTGAATGGGGGGGCGGCGGGGGGGGGGGAGAACGTAAGACGGTGGAAAACGTTAACGATTATCTTATAGACTACGGAATAGATAGTACCAACACCAACACCACCATCAACTTATTCCATTTCGATTTTCCTTTCGAACGAACGCGAAAAAATGTATCCATTCAACCGCGACCAACCAACCGATCACGACGTTTTAAGCAAACACACAACACATTCGAAAAAATATTTAAACTCCACTCGTAGGAGAGAAACATATTTTTTTTTTTCGCTATTATTTGCATGAATTCAAAAGCTAATTATTAATTAGACAAATTAGATTAACAATCATCGGCATTGGTAATAAAGATAAATTAAAAATTAATCACAAAACAATTGTAGTATCGTTTGAAAAAAATTTGATAATATGTATGTGAGAATAATTTGAATTTGTTTTCACTTTTGTGTGTATTAAAATACGAAGAAATGTTTTATCCGCGACTAGAATAGAAAAAGAAAATGCAAGTATGGGGTACTTTGCAGAAAACGTTTTCACACGTTTCCATCGTTTGAATGGCAATGTTTTAAAGTAGTTTTAAATTCCGTAACGCGCGTAAACGCGAACGGCGCCACGAAAAGTCCGTCGAGGTTTATAGTCGAAACGCTATAACAACGAACAAACGATATATAACACCATAACCGGGCAAACTCCGACGAGTGGAATGCTCAAGCCAATTTCAGATATCTTTCATCTTTCGCCGCTTTTCTACGATTCCTTTATTCTGCCCTTTTACTCGTTTTAAAATCATCCCCACACCCCCCTTACCCCTCTGTTTATTTCTTTTTCTTTTTTTCAATGAACGCGAATCTTTGTAATATTTCATGCGACTTATATTCGAGACAAATATTTTTCAAGATGTTTAAAATATTCCTTTAACAATGATCTACGAGAATAAATATAAAATAATTCTTTCCACACACACACGGTCAATTATATAATTTAATTAATTTATATTTTTTTCTAAGCAAAATAGAGTAGAATGATCCGAATAGCGTATAACAATGATTTACTTTTATTTAACATTTAATTAAAAATCTAATATGATTTTAGAAGAGATCATTGAAAGAAATATTAGAAACATATCTTTTCCATTAGATACTTGGAAGATCAATAATAAAACGTCCATCTCTTGACACATTAGTCGTCGCCATAGATATCACAAACTTCAAATGAAACTTTATTTTATCGTTAATTAATAAATATCATAATATTTTACGTATATTTCCATCATAGAATATATATATATATATATTAAGATAGAAAATTATTTATTCTTGAATGAATTCTAAGTGTCGCGCGAAAGAGATTATTTTCTTTCACAACTTATAAGAGTCATTTTTATGATGATCAGCACCCGTTTAGAAAGTTAACCCCGACCAACTTTCGGCTTTCTTTCGAAATAAGTATTAACGAACGAGGAGTAAAGTTCTCGCAGCTGTCGACGTAATCGAAACCGATCGGTGAACTGGGGAGGGAGATTCGAGAACGGGGAGATAATCGATTCCATTATAGTTATGGGCCATAACCATCGATATTTGGCTGGCACGATGAACGACCAGACCAGCTGATCATTTTTTTTTTTCTTTTTCCTCTTTTTATTTTATTTCACTTTTATCTTGTCTGTGTGTGTTTTTTTCGGTATTCTCTTCTTCTTTTCGAACAAGTAGACTATTTTCCGATTGGAAAAGGTTGTTATCCATGGCGATTTCGATATGTTACATTCACAAACAAAATGTTAAATTTATCGTTCACATTTGCGAATAGCGATAGGAGGAGGTAGGCTGAATTGGCTTTGTCATGACGTATAGAATTTTCATGAACGAATTCGACGAATGTGCGGGATTACCAGCGGCTATGGGGGGAAGAGGGGGGAGGAGTAGTAGCAGTTATTGTGACGAATATTTACTGAACGAATAATTATCATTCGATATAACGCGAGAATAAAGAAGAAAAAAAACTGGAACGTATTTTTTGATAAATATATATTTTTTTTCTTTTTATTTGCTTGAGATCGTCGAAGATCACAAAAAGAAACGTTTACGTTTAAGAAACATAGGAACGTGAGATTGAACCTAATGAAATAGGGCGAACGAACGAACGAAAAACGGGAGAGAACGAGAAGATGTGACATTAAATTTGTAAGATTACAGATAAAGCAGATTATCCGCAACGAAATGGAATCGAGAGTCATTTCTATTAATGTTGAACGATCTTTTACTTTCAATTTCTGTATCTTCTTTCTTTTTTCTACTCCCTCCCTCCGCACCGTTCTCCCTCGCCCTATTTAATATTCAATTAAAAATAATAGCCGCATAATATATAAAGAAAAGAACAAGATCATTTATTTATACAAATTTAAATATTAAATCAAAATGTATATATGAATAATATATGCAAGCGAATAAATGAATGAGAGAGAAATACAATAGATCGAGATTAAAGATAGTTTAAACATTTTTCACCCCCCCCCCTTTTTTTTTCTTTATTTCGAAACTTTATACTATTTTCTATTTCTATTTTTAAAAAATCATTAATCAAACGAAATATAGAAAAGCAAAGAAGTCAGTTTCGAATTTGTAAACGTAACTAAATCACCGTAAAACTTCGAACGTTTTATAGTTTAACACCGGAAAGACGTATTTCTATCTCTGTCAGTGGCAGGATTTTGTAAGTTGAGTATGGTAAAGGTAAAAACGATCTTAAAAGAGTAAGAACTTATTCTTTACTCTAGACGTGTTTCAGGTTTTTCTTGTGCCCTGTTAACGATAAGAAATATACGTTTTCGAGAGAAGGACAAAAAAAGATAACCGTATATATATATATATATATATATAGGGTGGTGTATAGAGAAGGTGAGTTTGGCGTGTCTGCTGATGGCGTCGAACGTGTTAGGATCGGTCTTTACTTCTCCCTCTTTCCCTCTTCCTCCAGTTAGTGTACGTTGAACCTGAGGGGTTGGTTCATCTCTCTCTCTCATACACACACACACATCTACACTTTTACTTTCTCTCTTTCAAACTATCTCTCTCTCTCTCTCTCTCTCTCTCTCTCTCTCTTTTGCTTAAAGTTTAACTCTCTCTTTCGATCGAGCAACCATCGCACCCCTTCAACTCCACAACCTCTCGACAACCTTTCCTCTCCCTCACTTTCTCTCCTCTATCTATCTATATCTATCTCTCTCTCTCTCTCTGTTTCTCCTCAGTTACCCACACATATATATACACACATACGTTCTCATCTGTAGCCGCAGCATCCACGAGCGTTAATTTCCCTACGCGCGGAACGGCCTCGGTCGCCTTCCTCTCCAGCCTATCACCGAAACGAGGAGGGTATACACTGGCTAACATCTCGTTACACGTGTTTCCGGACGCACGAGGAGGAATTTCTCTCTCTCATTCTCTTTCTCTTTCTCTTTCTGCCCGCGCAGAAATCAATACGCGCGTATACGCGCTTAGACTCAATTGGAATTCAACTCCGACGATGTTAACGTGAAATGTTAAAGTTTGACCACCATGAATCTCTTATTAAGAAAAATATTTAACAACTATTGAGACCGTTGGTCTCAAATCTCGAAATGATTTTTCTCTAAGTTTGGACCATTCGTGTATTAATCTAATAATATATTTTATTTTTAACATTGTTCTTATATTTATATATTGCTTTTACATCTATAGATCTATGTTAGTTTGGTCGATATAATTTCAAATAAAATCTTTGTAGTGGTTGTTATAGTTGTTTATTTCTTTTAGGATTAATTTGATGAATAATGTCTATGTTTTAAACAAATTAGATCTATTGATTATGAGTTAATTAGAATTGTTCGTAAATAATTAAACGAGTTATCTAACGTTCGTGTAATATTTTGTTCAGATATCTTTCGATTAGTATATAAAACTTTATCAGTATAAATCATATTTCTACGATATTACAATTTTCTCTTGGAAGATAATTTAATTGAATCTTAATGATTTGAACGATGAAAATGAGAAAAGTTCTTCACGAAGTATCTTTGAGTAATGTAAAATGTTAAATATTTAAGGAAATATTATCAAGTGTGATTTTTGTATTATTATTTAAAAATATATTATTTTTTAATATTATATAATTATGAAAAATTATATATTAAGAATCGTTCGTAATAGTAGAAAATGTTCATAAAAAAAATGAATAAAACAAAAAATAGATTTCTTTTGAATATATTTTCAATTATTCAATCGTATTTTTTAATTCAATGATAACAATCTTCTTACTCATCGAATATTCTTTCAAGTATCACGCATCGTCTATAGAAAATCAATCGATACTCAAAGTAGTGAACCTTTTACATAGAATCTCTCTATACTTTACTAAACCATCCCCTTTCCTTTCGGATACGCTCGGCTTTAATATCGATTTCGCGGTCCGAAAACGACCACCAAGCTCCGAGGCAACATTGCGTTCGAGTGTATTTGACTGGAAATTGACCCTTAGGAACTTTTAATGGGCACCCACCCGATTCCCCATCCTTCCTTTCTCTTTTCTTCTGACCCTTCGAAAAGAAGAAGAAGAAGAAGGAGAAAAAATAAAACATAGGAAGAAGAACCGATCATAACAAACAAATATCAAACTTCCGAAAAACAAAATCCACTATCAGTACGAAAAAGTACAACCTACTCGTTAGGAAAACAAGAAACACATTATTCCAATCATTCACATCTCCCAACACAAAATAGAATTATTTTGATAGTAATAAAATGAAACTATATAATATATATATATGACACAGATATCAAATAATCTACGTAAAATTTGATGAACAACTTTTAAATCTCTAATCAATCAATTAATCCTAATAACAAATAAACCGGCACAAACTCGGTAATTCGCCATAATTTATTATAATCCTCGAGAAAGCTCTTGGGAAATATTCAATATTAACTGAGATTTCGAGAAATCCACTTTCAATTATCTATTAAATACAATCTCCAAAAAGAAGAAGAAGAAGAAGAAGAAGAAAAAGGATCAGAATTAGTATAAGTATAAGAACGATGAGCATAAGCGTGATTCCAAAGGTTAATCGTCCTCGAACAATTCGTTTAATTAAATTCACCGATTTCGAAAGTATCGTAGAAAGTAGTGCTAACGGGATGGAAATGGGGGTAGTGTTTAGGTATAAAGGAGTGTAAGAGGAGGAGGAGGAGGAGGAGGAGGAAATGGAATGGGGGGTTAAGCTTAGGATAGGAGGGTTGTAAGTACGGCACGTATATATCGTTAAACTATCCGCGAGCTTAACGATACTTTTCTCTGGCCGCATGGGAACGAACCAATAAGGAAGAGAAAGAAAGATATATAAAGTACAGAAAGATAAAGTGAGAGAAAGAGATGAAAGATTCAACCCCAGAGAGTTTCTGAAAAATGTTCCCCTTAACTAACCCAGAGTCCATAGAAGTTCGGTAATCTGCTCCTTAATGCTTGCGTTCCATGCTGAGGGACGAATAGTGATCGGTAAGCCGCAATAATGATGCATTATGTCGCAACAATGGGTTCCACGTAGGTAGTATAACTAGCAAACGGAAGGAAGAAAAACGAGGAGAGGGTGAAGGAGGAGGAAGAGAAACGGAACATAAGCGTTCTTCTCCTCCCACGCGACATGATTATTAGGACACGGAAGAGATATCAAGGGAAAGGGGGGGGGGGAGGTTACTGAATTATTGTGAAATCGGCCTTAAAATTAATTTCCGCAATACCGGTCCCAATTCTAATATCAACGGTAACGAGCAACCAGATAGTAATTAATTGTAATAATAATTAATAAAAATTGTATGGATTAGAAATGTTCTATTTTTAATTGAAACCTTGATTTATATTTGCATCTTTGTTTATTAATCATTTTATTATATAATTTTGTAATTATTGTTATACTATAGTATGTGTGAAAAAAAGATAGTTAAATGAGAAATAATGTAACAATATAAGGCGAGTACATTTCTTTTTTTTTTTAGATTTTCTCGTAAAAGAGTGCATGGTCTCTCATACTAAATAAAAATAGGAGGCACACGATCGCAATAAATATTCGACGGGTTCGACCTCGGGGTTTTGACCAACCCTCCACCGTATCATGATGTATCTACTCTCATCTTCAAAATTCGACTTTCTTTCTTCCTTTCACACATTGGTCAATACACATATATTTTTTTTTTTTTATTTCTTTTATCACAGTCATAGACATACATAAAAATTGCATACGCATACTTTACTTCTCGCGTATTTGAAAGATAAATCTACTAACGTATATTATACAAATCTCGAATCTCTCGATGTGATATCTTGAAAATAAATAAGCCTACGGTATATAAAGGGTGAAAAATTTGAGATGATTCTCAAAAAACTGAGTTAGAAATAAAAAAAAAGGTTTGTGTGAAATAGAAATCCGGTGCTCGTCGGTGGTATCATCGTGAACCTCTCGATAGGTACTTCCATCATCCCTATATCTATTTTAGGGGAGTAGTTTAGGGGTTCGTTGAAGTTTCTGAAAATGACGGGAATGGACATTCTCGGAGAGGAGAATCGTTCCATTTAGAAAAGGAGCGAGCAAGAATGGGCTTTCACACTGGCCGTTTACATATTCCATGCAATATTTCAAAATCTCTATCTATCTATCTCTCTCTCTCCACTCATTCTCTCATTTCCTTATTCTCCGAGCATCGTCCGAACGTCGTAAGGTTGATGCTACGAAATCTGAGGACCCCCTAGGGTGAATGATCCGAGGTCATCGCCGTTTGCATCCCGCATCTAAATCAGGAAGAGAGTTTGGGGAGAATGAGGGGGAGGGGTGGGGTAGGGTGGGAGAGGTAAAGAAGAAAAAACAAGAGTGAGTAGAAATAACGTAGAAGAAAATAAAAAGAAGAAGATGAGAGAGACGAGAAGTGATGAGAAAGAAAAGAATGAAAGACAAGGATAGTAGACATAATGTATGTGTTCCACGGATAATATACCTATACGCGGTTGGACCAGGTCAAGTGAGTGAGAAAAAGAGAAGAAAGATATGGGGGGGAACCACATCGACGCTCGTTACAATATTAATGCGGTTATTATGCGACGTCACATTTAATGGCACTTCACAGCGTGGCCCCCCTTCCGATGCACCATAATTCACCGTACCTTCTATCCGGTTCTCATATATATATATATATATATATATATTTTTTTTTTTTTGATTCTTTTTCCTTTTCTTTTTCTTTTTTTTTTTCTTTTAGCGAATCTTCGGACATCTCGGCGCCGGAGAAAAATCGGTACGATCGGATATACGCCCCGTAAGGATATATCTTTCACGCTTACGCAAAATCCTTTAAACACGCGAACCCACACATACTCGTACGGATTTATTTTCTCGAATAAAATTTCGTAAAATTTTTTTTTTTTTTCCTATAAAAGACGAAAAGATCGAAGAGAAATTGTAGAGAGAGAGAGAGAGAGGAAGAAAAAAAAGAAAAATATTCGCGATTTCGGTCGTCGTTATTGTCTCGAAAAGATTCACGACGTACTACTCTCACTCGGTTAAGATGGTAAAAAGAAAGAAAAAAGAAAAAAAAAAGCTCTCTACGTAAAAGAAACGTAGCATCCGAGCACGTTCGAAAGTTATCGCCCGGATAAGCGCGGACCGAGCTTTTTCCAAGATGCGGATCTTCGTCAAAATCTCCTCGTTGATATTCCCCTCGACTTCGATATTTTCGCATCGGTAGGCACACCTTCTTCTTTCTCCATGGCCAACCACTCCTAACTCTTCACTCCCCCGTTCCCCATCTCAGGTTCTTAACTTTTTTTTTTATTCTTATTTTCATCTGTTCTATTTTCTGTATCATCTGTATACAAAAATTTGATAAAACAATCATACACGTTTCATCCGGTGTTTTTTCTTTTCTTTTCTTTTCTTTTCCGTTTAACATAAATTAAAACGTTCTCATTAGATTCGATCTATTTTACTCGTGTAAATATGACTTTTTGTAACGATACAATTTTATATCCGATTTTCATCGGATTTCATTTTCGTCATGCTTTTCGTTTAAATTTAACGAAGTTAAATTAAATGTTTTAAAATCTTCTCGTTGGATTCAATATCGCGGAAGTAAATATTGTATTATAGTTAAGTGTTACGAAACGTATGTCCGTATCGATACTCTTACGGAAAGCTCGTATATTAATTTCGCGCCGTAGACTTTAAAGTCTCGCATACGGTGGGTGTTACCGGCTTAGAAAGTTGTGCCTTTTCGAGCGAGTATAAGATAAAGAATAAAAGAAAAAGAAAAAGAGAGAGAGAGAGAGAGAGAGGAAAGAGGAAAGGTTTATTACGTAAATCGATATTCGTATATAGTCGAGTGAAGTTTCCTACTTCGATTTCTTGGTCAATATCGTGTAATTTATAGTTTATTCAATATTCAATAATATAAAATTCTAACATTTTCAATATCTATAAAAAAACGAGATAATCAATTTTTATTTGAAATTTTTTACATTTTTATCAACAATTGTGTGAAATAGTTTAGATATTTTATAAATGCTATTTATAAATTTGTATCTATTTTAATATAAACATAAAAGAAAATGAAAACCTTGCTGGAATGCTGGCTGTGTTGTTGAGAATCGCGTGACGTTCGATAGGCGAGTAGGATTCAATTAGCGCTCGTCGTTTGAAAATCTGCGCATAGGGAAAATCGAATTACGTTGGAACTATGGGGGTCCGGTCACACGCTCGAAAAAACACGAGTTCCGATCGAACGATGCCTTCTCTATGGGTTTTTTTTTCTCTCCCTTTCTCTCTCTCGTACGAAAGCAACGAAGAGTGAGGGGGTTTTGGAGAGGGAGGAGGAGACGAAATAAATTTAACGTCGTTCTCGTACACATCGAATTCCCTACGGTCGGTGTATAAACCCTTTGACGAAGCGTGAAACGCCGGTCCTGACAGTAAAGTAAACAAAGTGATTTTTTTTTTTTTTTGACAAGCCACCCCTTTAATTTCCGTCATTTAGTACAACGCTGTACGAGTAAGGGAACCTCTGTCGACTATGGCGAATAGCTGTATAAAGTTAATTAAAAACAACTCCGACAAAAATTCGACAGATAAGAAGAAAATAAAAAATATATATATATATATATAAAGAAACGAACACACAAGAGAAAAATACAATACTCTATTATTTCTTACTAGATACAATAAAATACGAAATTATGAAAAATAAATGTTTCATAGTCTTTTGAAAAATAAATATATAAAAATATGGAACAAGCGAGTATGATAATGAAACGTTTTGAAATTAAATGAAATTATCAATTACCGAGTATTAAAAGATGTATAGAAGAAGTAAGGTGTCGGGAACAGGTTTGATTAATAAATTAAAACGATAAGAGGAAGCTTGGATTTCCGACAAACAACACCGACAACAACCTTATCCTTTTCGCAAAGAGAAGATTGACCCCTTCGATAAATTAAATCATCCGGTTAATTGCGAATTCTCTTGGAGATAATTACCGAAGGCACCACCGTGCACCGTGCACGTTCGCGAGTGCTGCATCTTGTTTGGCACGAAAAGAAAAAATAATAAGAGAGAAAGAGAGAGAGAGAGAGATAAGAAGGAAACAAAACCAGATAGGTAAAACTCCGTTTACCCACACCAGCAACACATTTGCATCAACCCACCCGCACACACACACACAATACAATTCCATACATACACGAGTTAGAGTTTCTTCCTTTCCTTTTTTATTTCTTTTTTTTTGTGTTCTTTATTTTAAAGTGTAAGAATCCTAAGACGATTAGGAATGAAAATCAGCAAGGGTCTACCCGTTAAAATATGACTTTGAGTATTTTAAAATATGATAAAATATACTGTTGTAAGAGAAGCGTGATATGAAGAGGCGGTAAAGGTTCCACCATCAGGGATTTATCGGTTACGCTCTTTAACCGACACGCTCGCTTTTATGGTGCTCGTCTTTCAGTTCTCGCGATCTTCACGAACACGAAGTTATTCTTGTAAATTAGCATATAACGTGTAATCATCATTCTCCATACCTTTTATTCTTTCAAAGATAAAAATCACTAACCGGGGTAAATTTCCTCGATCGGAAAAGAACGTTTCCTCGACATTAACAGTATCCGCAAATAATATCATTTTTATAATATCGAAGAAATTTAGAAATATATATTCATACAAAAAATTCATTGGATATGAAAAAGTCGAAAGAAAGATACTAGAAATGGTCTTATTTTTCTTTGTTTTTTTCTCTCTCTCTAAAAGTTGATCTCGCTACGATAAAATAATTAATACTAAACCAACAAAACGTTAGTTGATGCATTTCTATTAATAAAATAACTGGCCAACTTACCGGTTTTTAACTGAGATTATATTTTTCATAATTAAGTACAGATAACAGTCAATTTGATACTATCTTCAATAATAAATAAAATACTAATTGTATAATTATAATTGTCATAAAATCAATTGGATAACGGTAATCACATCGTATGCAGAATTTTACTTAGAAATCTAAAACCGGTCAATTGACCGGTTATCATTCGTCTAGTTTTATATATATAATTTTAAAGTTTCACAATGTTACAGAGGATTAAAAATATATTATTACTAAATTTATTAATAGTTAATATATACCTGTTCATAGTATAACCGGTCAGGTGACCACCGGTCTTCGACAAAAGTTATATTTTTTATTAAACGCAGATAAGTTAATTTAAAATTGGTTTAAATATAAGAAGGAAAAAAAAACATCATATTTATAATAGTCAAAATACGATTAAATAATTAAAAACCAATGATATTGACCAGTCATGGTACCTTTACTATTAATGAATATTAAAAGTTCATACAATTATTTTTTTGCAACCTATCAACCATCTCTCTTTCTCTCATTCGGTGCTTTCGAAACATTAACCAACAACGATCTCTAAACCATAGACAGAAAACATTAGACTCGGTCGTGCTTTCTCGCGCGAGTTTAGATACGATCTCCTAAAGAAGAAGAATAAGAAGAAAAAAAAAAAAAAAAAGAAATATATAAGAATAAAAGGTGGTGGTGGTGGATATAAGAAGCATACGGAATGGGAAATTCCATGAAATAAAATCGTTAACGATGTATCGTTTCTTAAAATTCAAATGCGATGATATTTAAAATCCTTTTTTCATTCTCAATGTGAATAAGATTCGATCTAACGTCATCTAACGAACGAATAGAAATAAATTAATTGGAGAAAAATTCGCGCGTCTTATTAGTATAGGTTTTTATTATACGTATTAATTCATATTAGTGTAAGTAGTATATGTATATGCATGTAACATTTGAGACAGGTTTAACGAATACTGAAAAGAATAGATAAGTAATCGTATACACATAGATAGACACACATATATGCATATATTAACTTCGATTCTAACTCAACTGGGTAATTTAGCAAGAAGTCGTGTCATACTTTAACTACATGCCAGCAATCGTGAAAGACAACGAACTACTACGACAATGGATCGACGATAATTCGAGAAGTTATAGGTGAACCCACAAGCTCTATTCGTTATTTTAAAAAATTATAGGCCAGGCAGCAGGAGTATCTTCGAACCGATAATGTCGTGGATACACACGACTATCATGAATATAAAAAGAGCCACGTGGTGGTATAGAAGTCAGCTGTTATAGCCGAGTTTACGTCGTTTCCTCAACATTTACGTGGTGTGTCTTCTCCAATCTAGTTCCCCTTTAATATATGAAATTATTTAAATAATTATATTTTTTCTTTTTTTAATATTATTTTCATTTGATTATAATGTCAAAGTATATATAAATTAGTATTTAATTATTCAACATATATATTTTATCTATCCAAAAAGTATATCAATCTTATATCAAACCCTTTGTATTAAAGTTTTTCTACGAAAGTCAAATAACACAATCTTATTTAAGAAATATATATCGGAAATCTTGAAAGAGATAAATAAAGAGATATACAGATAAAGGTTCACATTGGTTTTCGATAGGAGAAGAGTATCGTATCCCGTAAGAGGATTAACCTCTTCCGCTCGATTTAAGCCCTTTCCGTTTTATTCGCGTCAAAGGGCTCGTAAATTCACGAACACAAAAATAAAAGAACGCACAAGATAAAAAAGTAATAAAAGTCAAAGTAAAAGATTTGGTGTTTAATTACTAAGCGAATCTCGCAAATTTCAATATGTAATTTTAAACAAATGGGATATAGGGAGGAACGGGGGTGAAACGGTGTGCGTAATTCGGGATGTAAGCAATTAACCTTTGCAATTAAGGTACACGAAATTTCTCAGTTGCGATCGGTGAGATCGACCGAACGGACGGAAGAGAAATATTTTCACGAGCAGGGGCACGAATCAAATTCATGAACACGAAACACAACCTGTATCTCATGATCTCAAGACGAGGAGTATATCCTGGTGTCCATTATTCTTTCTACGAAATCATTAATGATTCTACAGTTAGTTTTAAGAAATATCTTAACTACTACTTTCATTCTATCACACAGGGTCGAATATTTTTACATATGATAACATTTTAACATCTTAATTATAGATTTAAATAAATCCGATTATTATTAAAGATACTACGGGGGGATTTATATGTACCGTTAATTATTACAATGAACTATATATTCACCAAGTTTACTCACATATATAAATTAGAGAAATAAATGTTAATTATAAATTAAATATTTAATTTCAACATTCTAGAGAGAGAAATTATATCTTTATTTTAAATATTCATAAATTTTGTTTCTAGAGTATATAATTTTATTAAAATATTATAATTTTCTAATAAAAAGAGTATAAGAACACAGACAGATAAATTTTGTTCGACACTGCAAAGGTCTCAATTTAAATGTTGAACCTTATATACAATCATTATAGAGTATAGATACTTAAAGAACTGTTAAGATCATAGCATATTACATCTTATATCATTTACCAATTGACATTTGAAGCTCTTTATCTCTCATTATCTTCCATACCCATGCAATCGCAATCATTATATTAGTAACAAAGTACCTCTTGTAGCTTTATATTAAATTAAGTTGATATGATCTTTGTCTTTCTATTTCTCTCTCTATCTATCTCTATCTCTCTCTCTCTCTCTCTTTCTCTTTATTATTTAAGTGGTTAAGTATAATCTTAGATGGTTAAGTAAACTTATAAAATTATTAGTTAACAATCTTATGAGAAGTACAACATAATACCAACTTAAATTATCTAATTGAACCTATAGATTATACCCAAGTATTCGTATCTACGTATATATATATCCTATGCACATAAAATACATAAAAATGTTTACATCACGAGGATCCGTAATAAATCATATTTAATTTTATGAAAAAGATTTATTAGATTTGTTCCAGGAAATGACTATGTTTGTCTCATAGTTTAACGATAAAATTCAAATTCTGAAACTATCATATCAACCAATCTTCCATCTCTCTCTCTCTCTCTCTTTACCTTTATATATTTCTATCTCATTCTTTCTTGTTTTCGCGACACGCGTGCTTCTTTCAAACGGCATTATCTTCGCGTATCGTTTTTTAACGACTTCCGGCGAGTCGTCGGCACGTTTCCAAGCGCAACGTTCGACCTCGTGCGATCGAGCCTCTCAAACATATATTCCTTCTTTTTCTTTATCTATCTATTTATCTCTTTCTCTCTCTCTCTCTCTCTCTTTCTCTCTTTTTATTCTTTTCTCCGTAGTTTCGATTTTACGAGCGTGCCATTCTGTACAGGTCTCGGTCACGCTAAAGTGACTCTCCATGAATCCGAAATACTCGTTTGAAGAGCTCCTTTCGAGGCAAATTCTATCTCTTTATCTTTTATCTTTCATTCTCTCTTTTTCTTTATTTATCTATCTCTCCCTCTCTCTCTCTCTCTCTCTCTCTCTCTCTTTTTAAAGAAAAGAAACAAGATAGTATAACTATATATGTATCACTACCAGTAGTAACATATCTTGATTTTTGTTAACCCTTTAAATGAATTTTGTTTCATTTCTTTTTCTATTATTTTATACTCACACCATTAATCAACATTATATAATAACTCGCGTTATATGATTTTAACGATCTAACCTTTTCAATATCTTGTATCATTTCAATAGTTGCAATCAACGAATTCTCCTATATATAAAATTTTATTTCATAAATTTTGTTCTCCCATGTAATTAGTAATAATCGTGCAATTAATTAATTAAGAATATTTTCATATACCAAGTTGTACGTGAAATATTCATTAACCCGTTCAATTAACACCCTTTCCCCTACCCCACCGGATCCTACTTCTTCACCCTTCCCATCCATCTTTTACTCCTTTCCTCTACTTATTTCTTTCTTTTCATCATTCTCATTCTCGCTAACTTCTTTTCAACCTTCCAACTCTTCGAGCGACTAACGCGAGTAAATTTTCACGTTGGTTCCGTTAGGCAATCACTATGAATCAACCCGACTGCGCCTGCTCTTACGTTTACGATTGTTGTAAATTACTCGAAGTTTTTTCGACGCACTCTTACCTCTCCACCACCATCCTTCTACTTTACACACCGGCCACAACACCATAAGACCCCCCTGCTCCTCCTCCTCCTCCCCGTCCTCCCCCTGCCACCACCCGACTCTTTTTTTCTTTCTTCGTTGTTTATCTCTCTTTCTCTCTCTTGTTTTTTTTTTTTTTTTTAAACTGAAATGATTCAACGAAGAGGAATAGAATAGGACTTATTAATGTTAATTGTTAACAGGAAGTTATTATTAATGTAACATAATCTAACTATGTACCTTTAACTCGAGTGTTTATTGTTTTAAAACTATGTAAATCTTGATAGGAATGATTTATATTTATATTTATGGACCCCGACTTGGATTGGTTTATGTTGGTATTTTGTTACGTAGTTTCTAGAACTCGGAATGAAGAATGTGGATTTGGATGTTAATGGGATTGGTGTGCATACGTTGTACGGTTGGATCGTAGGCTATGATCTACTTTAGATTTGTTTCACGATAAAACGCGATGAAATTTTGTTAAATATTATTAATCAATTATATATTAAGGATGTTTTTTTCTTTTTCTTAACGAAATAAAAAATAAAGAAAATACGTCAAAAATGCAAAGCTCACAGTACAGTAAATCCAATATTACAACGTTGCATTTCACCAATCGTATTCGTAATTATCTTCTAACACGGTTAATTTAATTTATAGAAACGATTGAATTATTTTAATATTTAAAAAAGAAAAAAGGAACGCGAAAGACATGAAACAAAATGAATTTCAATGATTATTTCGGACAAGGAATTGTCACATATCATTCTACCAAAAATCGTGACGAGTATGAATATATCATATTATATAATAGATACATATATGTCTTGTCTCTTTACAATAAGCAATCGTTCCGTTTAATTTTGCATTACTTCTTTCATCGTAACGATTAAAAAATATAAACACGCTCTATCGTAAGATCTTGAACGCGCGAGAATTCGAGGAGTAGTCTTTATCGATGCACCGCACGCGTCACGGTACACCTTTCGCGTGACCGACAAACCGCCCGCTAGGGATTATCATAAGTGGTCGAGTACCTTCTCAAGGCCAACGAGAAGGAGCCTTAAGAGAGAGAGAGAAAGAGAAAGAAAGAAATAAAGGAAACCTGCTTAACGCGAAATCCTGTCGCACGTGCCTTTACTTCGAAAGCGTTTCGAATGCCAGACTTCCGTGCTCCATTTTGTTCTTTTATTTATTTTATCATTTCCTTTTTTCCCCTCCTTTCTTTTCTTTTCCTTTTCAAAAAGGAATTTATTTAGACGCTCATCGATGTTGTATCAGAACGTCAGTTTGAAAATTACTAACTACTCGTATTCGATTTGAATTTTTGATAAGGGGTCTATTCGGATACGATGAAAATCTCGTTCGTTTCTTCTTCAAAGGTGGTCTACTATCTTACTATTCTGTATATAGTATATATGGATGCGTGTGCGTCTCTATGCGTGTCAGTAACTTGTACCTAACTTGACCTAAGTGGAAAATTATAGCCCACAAACTCTGTCCATATACGCATTAAATTTTTATCACGTATAACGATCTATCTATCTATCTATCTATCTATCTATTTATCTTTATATATATATATATATATATGTATTTCACTATTTACTAATTTAATCGAATTCTTAATTATATCGTTCACACCGATTCCCTAGACAGCTCT
>NW_014569770.1:0-4754 GCF_001313835.1 Polistes canadensis | reverse complement strand
AGAGAGAGAGAGAGAGAGAGATATTTTATATATATATATATATACATGTGTATCTCGATGATCTCCTATATAATCTATATAATAATCTATACGTCTGAACCCCGTAAGAGAGCTCGAGGCAAATTCTCTCTCTCTCTTTCTGTTTCTCTCTGAAAGATCGGAGTCAGCTTTCTTTTTCACCTGTTCGAAAAATACGCTTCGTTAACTCGCATAATTTCGCACGGGTCTATTAACGGGAGAGAAGACTCGATTCGACTTCTAAGTAAGCCTAAGATGCAAGATATTAATTCATACCGCGAAAGATTAAAATCGTATCGCGTTCATTTTCTCCCTCTCTCTCTCTTTCTATCTCGTTCCAAGGTTTTCATAAGTTCAAACTATTATATTCATTACATTACATTTTATTCAAACATAAACATTTCAATCCTACCGATGGATGCATTTACGTTAATATTTTGATCAATTAAAAAACAAACGTTCTCGTAGGATTAATTATATGAACGTGCGGTATAAAATAGTTCAAAAGGTAATTATTGTTAAAAAAAGAAAAAGAAAAATTGGAATTTCTCGCCTCACCACCCACGACGATGAGAAAGAGAGAGAAAGAGGAAGATATTCCTTCTCCTCGTCATCCCTCTCTCTCTCTCTCTCTTTCTCTTTCTCTTTGCGGTGTAGAAATTACGTGCGGGGTGTGCAACGACGCGCAACCGCAAACGCATTTGGAAATTAAACCACCTCCCTGGTGATAATTCTAGCGGTATTCGCGAATGAGGAAGAATAAGGGAGAGAGGAGAAAGGAATGAAAGAGAGAGAGAGAATATATCAGTGGGAACGTTAACCAATACTAATACGTTCATTGCTATGCGGATTTTGTACATTTTATCTTTGAAACCGCATTAGAATGTTCATTATTATGATAAATTACTGTGGATTATGATTAAATAAGACTTTAGTTATATTAATATATGTGTTCTCTACGAATGGTTTTATAAATTAATGCATTTAATCTCTTTAATGTAGAAGTATTTTAAATTTAATATTTTTAACGTTGGTTTTGTTAAATATTATATCTATTTGTTCACATTTTGAAACAAGGAAAGATGACAGTACTGATATATATATGAGTAATATTTAAAATAATAATTTATATAATATAAATGTCAAAAAAAGAAAATTAATACCACTCAATAATTATTATATTCTTTTTAATATAGATTTTTCTCTTTTATTAGATATACGATTATTAAAATTGATTTCCTTAATTCGAGATACAATGCATCCTACAATAATTTTAATTAAAAACAAAAAGAGACTAAAAAGCACCAATAATCGTAATGATAGTTTAACGTAATTAAATTAAATAAAAAAAGAGGTGAAGAGGGGGGGAGGAGGAAATAGAAATAAATCGTAGTTGATTCGTTATTTTGGTGAGTTTTATCTTCGCGGAGGGCGAAACCCGTGCGAGTTCTGGCCGATGACCTCGTCTGGGCCCCATTCGCCCACGCAGCGCTATACCGAAGGAAGAGAAATGAAAAGAGAAGGGGAAATAAGAAGAGGGAGGAGGAGGAGGAGGAGGAGGTTGCACTGGACCCAAAGGATACGACGAACCTACCAATCGGCATTCACTACGTATGTATGGGTATTCAACGGGTTCAAGTCGTCGACGAACCTTCCAAGGAAGTTACCGAGTCACGGGGTCGCACGATTTACTCCTCTTTTCCTTGCTTGCTCGATTTATTCCCCGTATTCTTCTTCTTCTTCTTCTTTTTCCTTCTCCTCTTAAACTTCCCTTCTTATTTTATTTTCCGTATAAATCTTAAAAAATTCCTCCCCCAAGATTATTCCTTCGATCTTCTCGTTCAAAGTTTTGCGTGAATGTTTTTTCTTATAATATTTTCCTTTCATTACTTTTTCAACACACACTTGTATTTTTTTTTTTTTTTTGTATTTTCCATTAAAATGAAATATACTCGACGACAATATTTTGAAAATATTTTAACGTATTATTAAAAGTCTCTTCTACTATATAATGCAACAATATAAAAATATCATTTTAAAAGATGTGATATTGCAAAGATATAAAAGGAAAATTTGTAGAAAGGATTGAAAGGGTGGGTGGGTCTCTACCCATTCGCTTATACTATTATTGCTTTTCATTACACACCCAAACATATACAAATACACCTACCCTTAACGTACATTCACGCATACATAGGAATAATCGTTCTCGACAAGAGTTGGCCGATTGATATTCATCAAAAGAACGAACGATCCGTTCCTATATACGTGGACTTCGTCTATGGAATACGGATGTTGTACATACGTCCTACGTGCACACGCACGTGCCTCCATTTAAATCGATGCGATTAAAAATACGGAGGAACATCGACTTTTATTTTTTTTTTGTCCCTCCCTCCCTCCCTCCCCCTCTCTCTCTTTCTCTCTACTTCATTTTATATATTTTTTTTTTTTTTTTCTTAAAATTCAAGCAAAGTTCAGATCAACTTTAAGATTTCGAATAGAATTCAACCATTTCATAGTCGCATTGCTTTCGCCAATGCTCGTTTAGGAACATCCAACTAGGATTAAATAATCAGCGTCGATGGAAAATAGTCGAGTATCTTTCTCTCTTCTTATCTTTATCGTATTTCTTCTTCCTCTTCTTCTTCTTCTTCTTCTTCTTCTATCTTTCTCTCTCTTACTCTTTCTCTTTCTCTTTCACTTTATTTCTGTTTGACTGGATGCATGCTGCATTTATCGAAGCACGCATCTACATCGGTTTAGCGTAGTTACCGCTCGAACGGCTCTCAAACGGTAGAAGCGTACGTACCACTTGCGTAAGTATCATAAATTACATTGCCAACTATTGTAACGTGCTCGGTTCTTTCCCCTCTTTTTTCTTTTTTTTTTTCTTCTCTTTTCTTTTCTTTTTTTCCATGTCTATTTACTTGTATTTCATTAGGGGCACAGCACGCGTTAAATTGTAATAGAGCTCAATTATATAATACAACAGATCTTTTTTAAGCTATCAAATAGATTTGTATACCATTCGAATCCTTTCGAACAAACACACACCCATGTATATATATATATATATATATATATATATATATATATGTTTAAATATTTTATTCATATATAATAATAATGGCAAATGATACGTAACTAATTAAAACTATCTGCGATTAAATATTTGCAGTTAATGATATTCGTTATTTTAAATTATTTTTATTAACTTGAACGGATCCGTAATCGTATTTCAAAAACTAATACTGCATACACGCAAATATTTAAATAATATATATGTATACGTAAATATATTAATGTAAATGATATAATAGAATTTATAATCAAATATCTATGTGTCTTATTATAATTATTTATCAATTATCAATCGA
Source organism: Polistes canadensis (assembly GCF_001313835.1). NCBI lineage: Eukaryota > Metazoa > Arthropoda > Insecta > Hymenoptera > Vespidae > Polistes > Polistes canadensis. Next base: position 1,356 of record NW_014569770.1, on the reverse strand, counting down.
TTTGACTGTAGAGATTATGATAATTTAATTTATTAAATTAGAAGATTTGGTTGAAATAACAGGAAGTTTATTCCTTTCTTACAATTAGTTGTATAAAAAGACTTGTATAAAAAGAAAGAGAGAGAGAGAAGACATATACATAAATGCATATATATATTATTATCGCGAATATGACGAGTAATAAAATTTCTTTTAACATCTTTTTACGTCTCGAATATAAACTCTTTGCCGTTACTTATTTCCAACTACTACTATATATATATATATTCGTATTCGTATTCGTATTCGTATCTGGTGCTCATCTCTTTTTCTCTTTCTCTCAGCTTTTATTTCGAATATTTATATCGTCGGTGTGGCATAAATCGAGACGGAAAAGCAATAATCCTTTATAGTAAGATTTTTAGACGTTAACCTTGTCTCCTTTGAAAAGAGATAGAAAGATACTAACGTTGACACGTAGATTAGAATAAAATAAACAAAAAATAGGTAGAATCTGGGATAGAGAAAGATAAAAAAAAATATATAAGACAGAAAAAAAATCGGAAAACCTGGGAGTAACGAAGAAAGATTGAAAATAAATGAGAGAGAAAGAGAGAGAAAGAGATAATGCGTTTATCTGTGTGTGTGAATAAGAGAGAGAAAAAACAAGAATGAGTGGACTTTTAGTTCGTAATACGAACATGACCCCGCTCAACGAGGGAGTAGTAGTATATACCAGGATATCAAGACGAAAATAACTGCCTCGATGTAACGGTCATGGTCGGCAATTAAATTTAAGCGTTTACGGATGCAGCAAACCGAGTACGATGCAAACCGAGTACGATGCAAACCGAGTACGATGCAAACGCGAGAAGGTAAACAGATCCTCCTCCCTATTTCCTCTCTCATTCTTTTCATCAATTTTGTAACCCCTGGGACCCCATTGGATGATAACAAGTACTTAACGCGATTGACGGTACATTACTATCAAGAATATAATATTTTTTGATAGTCTATGAGAGTATTTGATATATTCTCTTTGATAGTATAAATAGTATAGTTCTATTGTAATCAAATTTTAAATAAATATATTTAATTTTTAATGTATAAACATGTGTGTGCCTTCAGAAATGCAATTAAACAAATATAATATTTAAAAAGGCAGCCAAAGAAAATCAAAATGTGATGTTAAATCCAACGATGATTACCTGTAACAAAAAGCAAACTATATTAGTCATACAGTCAAGTGATATAATAGCCTGACATATAAGTGGTCCAATTCACAGATGCACTTTTCATTTGAATTCCCTATTTATTTTTATCCAATCTCTATTTACCGTTTGTAAAAAAAAATTAAATTTAAACCCGTGATTTTAC
>NW_014569769.1:258781-267855 GCF_001313835.1 Polistes canadensis | reverse complement strand
CGTAATAAATGTAGTGGGAGAACGCGAGCTAGAATAAAGAAAGAGCCCTTGCAAGCATCTTAGCGCTACCGTGGTTACCACTAAAAACAACGATATTGCTTTGTCGCACGCGTCTCACACGCCTTGGCAGGGCCGTACACGCCTAGGTGCTTCGCCCTTCTCACTCGTTGCGTGGGATACGCAACAATATTAATCGGATGCATTTAAATATGAGTAATAAACTTGTTAACACAATTAACACAAATGGATGTCGTCTGTTTCTCATATAAAAAAAAAAAAGTACATTATTTTATAATAAACGATTGAATTAAATATTAAATAAAAATTTTTTAAACAAAATAAATCGGTTAAAATTATGACAAAATCCGTTTTTTTTTATTTGACGAACAAACTGATGGAAGAAAAAAAAAAACGTTGACTCGATTTGAGAAACGAACGAACATGATAATAATTGTTAATTAATTACAAAATAATTAATTTATCTCGAAATAGAGTTGAAATTATTAAAAAGGAATAATATTCTTACGAGAGACAGGTGTTGTATTATACGTGTTTACTGTAAAACGGTCGTGCTGTAACTATCTCGAAAGTGTTTTTATTATACATGTATCAGTATAAAAGAAAGTAAATATATGTATATAAAAATATAGTATAGATTATATTAAACTACCTTGAAAAAGTTGGTAATTATATTCTTTTTTTTTATTCACGCGTCGATACAATTGGTAATAAATATTTCAACGGAATTTTCTATTTCATTATTATAAAATAAATCTGTACATTTTTTAAATATTTTTTTTAATATTTTAAAATTATATAAAACACATGTGTGATAAAATACACAACGTATACGAATCAACGAGAAGTATTTATCAACAAAATATTATTTTCTAAAATATAAGAATTCATTTTATTTTGTATTCTAACAAAAACTTGTATATTATATATATATATATGATAAAATTATTTATTAATTATTTTTATATATTCGTTAGAGTTGTTGAACAACGTTGACGATATTATACCATAACTTTACGACACGATATCGACTAGCATTTCTAAACATAGAACTTATACGACGAGAATATGGTAAACCCGAAGTATTATTCTACATAGATAAAACGTTTCATATTTTACGAGATTATTAAAAAAAAGAAAAAAAATGATTGAGAAGATTCTAAGGTACAGTCATTCATTCGTTTCTTGTGCCCTTTACCACTGAACGAACAATTTTTCAATTGTATTTTTGGTTTCTTATCAATTTTTTTAAAATAAACCATTTGAAAACTCACGTTTCTATAACATAGTTACTTTTTCTTTTTTCTTCTTCTTCTTCTTCTTCTTCTATTTATTTTCACTTAAATAATATGATGGTAAAATATTGCTGAATAAAATTGGAACACTTTATACCATTTATATACATATAAAAAACGTGATTAAGAATATTATATTAAATTTTGTGCTGTATATCGCAAAGTACTGTATATGGCAACATTTGTCACTCGTGTGAATATAAACGAAAATAAATTGCTAAGAAACAAAAAAAAAGAAAAAAAAATAGAATATACGTCGAAATAAATAACGACCATATTCCATGTGATTTTTACGAAAAGTATATATATATATATATATATATATACTTTTCGTAAAAATCACATGGAATATGGTCGTTATTTATTTCGACGTATATTCTATTTTTTTTTCTTTTTTNATATATATATAATATAATATATAATTTAAATAATAAATATAATTAAATTAATAATTATAATATATAATATATAATAATTAATAATTAATTTAAATTAATAAAATTATATAATTTTATATAAACAATTGGAAAAATAAATAAGATACGTTGAAAAAATTATTATACTCGATCAAAAGCCATTATAGCGAAACACACGCCAAGTTTCATATCGATTTACAGGTAAAAAAAAAATATATATATATATTTATATAATTATATAATTTATATAAATATATATTTTATATAATTAAAAAGTTAAACAATTAAAATAGAAAGAAGAAGAAAAACGCGCACACATTTAGGTTACGCTGATCACTTTCTTTTCTTTCCTAGCATTTTTGCTGTTTTTTTATTTAATACAAAATCTAAAGAAATATACGAAACGGTGAGAAGAGAAGAAGTAAAAGAAGAAGAAAAAAAAAGTAGTAATACTCCAGGGGAAAAAAGGAATCGAGAGGAATGATGTTCTAGTTTAAAAAAAAAAAGAGAAATAAAAATAGAAAAAGAAGAATGTGACACGCGTTATACTCTTAAATAATTCCAAGCTGAACTACGACTATACATTTATAATATACATTTTTTTTTTTCCCATGGTACAACACTGACCAGGTGTGACACGCACTTTTGCGTGTCACACGGTAGATGATAACAAATAAAATAAAAAGAAATAAAAAAATATCTTTCTATTCCCTACACCAATAATTCACGTTGGTCAACTAATTCGGTTTACTTGTGGAAGAGAAAAAGGGTAGAGAAAGGGAAGAGAAGGGATGGAAGGGAATTAAGGGAGGGGTTAGTAACGGTATAAAGGGAGACATTTGAAATTATAGATCAACTAGCTAGCTAGCTAGCTAGCTAGCTCGAGGTGGTGGAACGATTTATCTCTCCGTGAAACTACGTCGATGGTTTCCTTGTTTTACGTTGATGTTGCAGTGAACTGCTGACCCAAGTTAGAATTCGATGCGTTTCTCGTTGGATAACAACGCGACAGAAAGCTCTGAGGAAAAGAGGAAAAGAAAGAGGGAGGGAGAGAGAGAGAGAGAAAGAAAGAAAAAGAAGAGAGTCAAAGAGAAAGAGAAAGAAAAAGAGAGCTTTTTCTTTTTTCTCTTGCTCGCGTTTTAACTCGAGGATCAAAAGGAATTCTGGAAATGGTTTCACCAACGTTTTGCAGCATTTCAAACGTCTCTCTTCAAGTTACAAGAGAGAAAGAAAGAAAGGAAGAAAGGAAGAAAGAAGTAAAGAAAGAAAAAGAAAGGAAAATAATGAGAAAAAAATTTTTTTTTTTCTTTTTTCTTTTCTTATATTTTTAAACGAACATAACTACGAATTTCTTCCCCTTACCTTTTTCGTGACCCATATTTTATTTCTTTCTTTCTAATATATATATATATATATATACTTATTTATCAATATATCGTGTAATAAAATATATATATCGCGTGATTGTAATTTTTATTTTTACGTTAATAACGCCACCATTACCCCACCACACCCTATCCAACTTCACCTGACCCCCGCTCTCGTGTGTTGATGAAAGAATGGAATATGAAAATGATAAGGGGAACAAAATATTAATAGGAATATAATATAAAATAAAATAATGGTGAAACGCGCGTAATCATTTTTCTTTTTGCCTGAAGCAGGCAGACGGTGGGTGTCTCTTCTTTGACTATTTTCTAGTATAGGTTTCTTTATTTTTATACATTTCCTTTTTTTCTCTCCCTTTAGACTATTTCTTTTCCTTTTATTTTTCTACCTTACATTTAGATACGCTGATCTCTTTCTTTTTCTTTCCTGGCTTGTTGGTTTTTTTTTTTTTTCTTTTCATTTCTTTTCTCTTCTTCGTTCATCCCTTATTTTTCTCTCCAACAAAACCCGGAATAATTAATACGACCATTTCTTTCTTTTTTTTTCTTATTGTCGGTTGTGTTTTTACATTATTATTGTTTGCTTTTCTTTTCTCTCCCCACCCCCCCCCTTTCCTTTCCTTTATCCATTCTTATTATTTTTCTTTGTGAAAATGAACGTGTTTATGAAAAAAAGAAAAAAAAAAGTTTATAGAAAAATTTTACGCGCACCTTTGGCATTACGGGATTTCTCTCTCTCTCTCTCTCTCTCGTTGTGTCATAACGTGGGTGGTGGGTTGTTTACGTCACTTCTATTGTTCTTGATGTGTACTCTAAGTTACGGTTAATATCTTCGTTCAGTTGACCACACGCAAACACTCATTAGGTTGATTAACGTCAATGCATTTACATTGTCACGCGCTTCATTGTTTATTTAATCATCAATCCTTAAGTCTATGGGGAAAAAAATATATTTTAATGAAAATAAACATTTCATTGCGCAATCTTTTTCAACTACCCCTCCCCACCCCCTCTACTCATCTACCTATCTACCACCATAACGAAGATATTTGTCAACCGTGTTCGTATGAAAGGAAAATAAATTGTTCGATTATAATATATTTGAATCGTGAGAAACGTCTATCAATGAACAAGTGACAATATCATTTTTTTATGTATATTATTATAATGCATATAAATTTTTAATCAATGAAAAATAAATGAGATATGTTGAAAAAATATGATACCTAATATAATGGTGTTTAATCGTACAGAATGATTTGCAAGAAACACTTTAACCCAATAATACAAATTTATTTTGTTCATCCCCAAATTACAAACTGAGGTATATATATTTACCCCAAGGGTATTTTAATCCTAAAAACTGACTTTTAATTGTATGAATTTTTGTTGTTTTTTCATGCCAAAGAGAATGGGGAAGAACAAATTCAATTTGACTAAAGTTTAATCGGTGAAAAATCGATAGAAATAAATGAAATTACTGAAAAACGATGAAATCTTCATTGAACATCGAAAAACTTAGGGTAGATATCTATCCCCAGTTAGTAGTTCTAGGTTTAATAACGAAAATCGAATGGTACTATAGTTGATTGATCGAAAACCACTTTAGTGGCTTGATCAAAAGCCATTTTAGTTGATTCGTTAAACAACACACACCACTGTAATGGCATTTAAACATACAGAATGATTAACAAGTAAACTACTATAATAACGAAAATCGAATGCTAATATAGTTGATAAATGATTTTAATTGATTCGTTGAATGCCACCTAGTAATGCATGATTTAAAAGCAAATAATTATAATTATGCATAGAAATTAAAATGTTAATTAATAATATTATGACAAAGTATAAATATAAAATGATTATTAAAAATTGTTAAACAATCTCTCTCTCTCACACTCTCGTTATAACAAATTTATTTGTTTTCAGGTGAATCGGGTAGTCATGTATTCGGTAGCATCACCGATGGTGTCTTTCATGGGAAGATAGTGTCGTCACGAGCTGATGCATGGTACGTGGAAAGAGCACACTATTATTTTCCACCGCACGAGATAAACGAGACCTTGCATTCCGTGATCTATCACGAAAATGACGTCGGTGATCCGTACTCTGAAGTACGACAAGGTAAACCCTTTTTCTTACATGTATACGTAATATTACATATTTACTTATGCGTGTGTTTAATCGATGAACATATTTCAATTTTTAAAAATCGGTCATATCAATTTTCTAATTTTAATAAATACCTTTCTTTTTGATTATATTATACAATTTTATAATAAAACACACAAACACACACATTATAAAATTAGAAAATTATATATATATATATATATATTATTATAAAATTTATAATTATAAAATTTGTCAGAAAGAAACCCCCCTCGAATACAACACACACCCAACCAATATATTTGATTCATTATTTACTCCCCTTTTTTCTTTTACACCCCCTCAAAAAAAAATACACGGTCTATTATTTAAATGTAATTTTTTAAACAGGAATATTATAAGTTTAACAAATGACCCGATAAAATATTCAAATTTGCTTACGTGAACTTGGTGTTGTAACATTGATGGTAAATAGTTTGCGGTTAGTAGTAATATTCCTAGCGTTGTTCGGTTAGCTTTAAAACTCGAGCATCATGAACGTGTGGCTGTGTGAGTGTGTGTGTGGGTGTAGATGTAGGTGTGTGTCGGTCGATTGTTGTTAACGATCTTCTTCTCGGAACCAAGAGGGAAAACAGAAGAAAGAAAAAGATAAAGATAGAGTGAGAAGGGTAGGAGGATGAGTAGGAGGATGAGTAGGAGGGTGAGGGTGAAGGGGAGGAAAGGGTCATACCGCTTACACTTGGTCGAGCACCCCTTTGTCGTCGAGGATGTCCACTCGCGTGTGCGCACGCGCGCACTAAGCTTCTAATCTGTTTTTTTTCTTCTTCTTCTTCTTTTTTTTATTATTCCTCTTTTCTTCTTTATCTTCAAAGTTTTCTTCCACCAACGGTATGGTGTGAACCTCCCCCCCTTACCCACTACCACTAACCATCCCTTAAAAGTATCAATTAGAAAAGAAAACGAAGAAAATAAAGATTTGAAACACGCAGGGGGTGGAATAGGAGGAGGAGGAGGAGGAGGAGGAGGTGGGGTGCAGGAATAAAATCATGACATCGAAATAGACATATTATATGCTCGACAAATCGCAGTTTCAATATTTAACAAAAAAAAAAAATAACAACAAAGATTTAAACGTACCGTACGTACGTTCTTCTTCCATGTCGAATAAAATTGAACGTTCATGTTTATTCGTATATGTATAAAACACGCGACTAGTGGACATCCATGTGATATTTGAACCGGATCCGTTAAAAAATGCATACACACGGAGAACGGGTAACGTCCTGACTGGTTGGTTGGCTGGTTGGCTGGTTGGCTCATAGCAAGGCAAAGCGAAATCATGCAGTTTGCATAAAAGCTTCACATATCGAAAAGTCCAGGGGTAGGGTAGAATGGGGTGGGTGGGGTGAGGTGGTATGGGGTGGGGTGAGGGTTAGGGGATGTTCGAATTCGCCACGCGCTATTTGCGTTATCGCACTGAGTTTCTTCGATAGCTGCTACGTGGAATATTTGCAATAGAAGAGAAATAGAAAGAGAGAGAGAGAGAGAGAAAGAGACAAAATAATATCCGTACAGAATTTCGAATATTTACGTATACGTCTCTGTATGTGTGTGTATGTTTAAGCTGGAATGTCCAAAATGGCTTTTAAGAAAGACCACCCCGCACCCCTCAAACCTCTTTTTGCAATATGTATTTTCGTATGCTTTACTACGTTTCATGTCGGCTTTGATATCTTTCATAAAAGAAAATACTTATAAATATAAATATGTGTGTGTACGTGTGTGTATATATATATATATATATAATTTACAACGATTCGCATAAAGTTTCTTCAGATTTTGTTTTATTAACAGTTTCTACTATTTTTATATAACCATATTGAAATTGTCTTTTAAAAAAAGGATTACAATATTAAAAGTTCAAAAATGTGCGGTACCATTTAAAAAATGAAAAAAAAAAAAAGAAACAAAAACGAAGAAAAAAAACTAAATAGCGTTCGAATATTTAACGCGCTTTTATTACACCACTCGGGGGGAAAAAAAAAAAAATTTTTTTCCCATAACGCATATTATCATAACTTGCCTCTAGACGGCAAATGACATTATCTTTTTCTTTTTCTTTTCTATCGTTAAAAAATTTATAGATATTATTCTTGGTGCCGGTTTTAGTCGACATTATTGAAAAGTAATTTAAACGATGCTACATTTTTTCTATTTTTCGACATAAAGAGAGATAACCAAAAAAGAAAGAAAATACCATTAATATCTAAGAGATTCACGAGAAGTTTATAATTCGAATAATAGTATCGTATGTCGAAAATTGTATATGTGTGTGTATGTGTGTCGCAAATTTTTCGTTAAAAATGATAAACTAAAAGAGAATTTTCGTCTGAAGAGAAGAGAAAGCTCGTGCAAAATTTTAATCGAAACGCGGTTTCTCCAAACCCCTATCTGAATTTCCTTTCCTCTATATATATATATGTATATGTGTGTGTATGTATACGTACATCTACGTCACATTTTATTCAGATGTATATTTGTACTGGTCGTGCAAATAGCCAACGCTTAAATAAACGGGTAGCATATCGCGTGTAATATTTATCATGATTTTCTCTCTCTCTCTCTCTCTCTCTCTCTCTCTCTCTCTCTCTCTTTCTCTCTCATCTGTTGTAATAGTAGCAGGAGAATGAACGAACAGGTGTTTGCTTATACGAGATATGTGTGCCGTTATGACAATATGTATGCCACGCGAAGAAAATTCAAACATTTCCCGATGAATCTTGTTTAAAAACATTAACACAAATTTTCGATTAAACGAAAARAAAAAAAAAAAAAAGAAAACTATGTGTCAACGTACATACGTGCATTGATATTATTTTTTTTCCCTTTTACATATTTTTTCTTTTGTTTCTCTTCATTCTCTTTTTATCCTCCTTCTGTTTCGTATATTTTTCTTTTAAAATAAACTATAACAATTCTAAATGTTCATTTGTATTAATACAACGACCCCACCAATAACGATTAAGTAGTAGTAGTAGTAGTTTTAGTAATAGTAATAATAATAAAGATAACCAATGTCGTTTTACTGATTAAACGTCGGAGTCATTAAAGTTCATGGTGGTTTTCAGTTAATTCAAGAATAAAATGATCATTATTGAAAAAGGTTCTAGTAGTATGATTATCTGTTAATGTATGATAATATAATAGAAAATCTTATGAGATCGATAATTGTTATATGTTCGACGAAAAAAAATTGGAGAAAAATAAATTAAAAGGAAAATAAATCTGAGATCAAATTTATGCGAATTGTTATACGTAAATGGAGAATAATACGTAAGAATTGATATGGTAAAAAACATAAGAATTGAAGATTTTCTTCTTTAAACATTAATCTTACTGTGATGATTGGTATAGGGAAAATATAAATGTTTCCATTAAATAAAAAAACGTCTCTCACTGGTACTCAACGAAAACCGATTTTGTAGACGACTACCTATCTACCTACCTACCACCAGGGGTAAAAGAAAAGTAAGCTTTTTGAAGCAGCTTTTCGTTTTACTTTTCTACTGTTTTTTATTTATGCAAGGAAGTACTCGCAAAGCTAGCTAGCAAGCTCCTCGACTAAAATCTCAAATCTCAACTATTCATCCTTTTTTCTTCTTTCCTTTTCCTACCTTTCTGTTATTTATATATGTATATGTATGTATCTATCTGTCTGTGTGTGTGTGTCGAAGAAGTTTAACAAAAATTAAATACAAATTTGGAAGATTGTAAAATATTTTAGAACATGTTGTTACATTCTGCATCCTTTTTCTTTACAAATAAATTATATATATATATTT
>NW_014569769.1:192495-258396 GCF_001313835.1 Polistes canadensis | reverse complement strand
ATTTTTATATATATTTGTTATTATTATATTTATTATTATATTTATTATATTATTATTAATTATTATTATTTATATATATATAAAAGTAGGAAAAAAAAACAAATAAGAAAGAAGAGAAAGAAGAAGAGGACGATGGGTGTTGATGGTAAAGTGGTGATGGTAGTGGTAGTGGTGTTGAGGTGGTGGTCATAGAAAGTGCTATAAAAGGTAGTCGGTTTTAATAGCTTCGTCGTTGCTATCAAAGAGGATAGTAATTATTTAAATAGCTCTGAGTAAACGAGCAACATCGCTAAAGGAAAAGATAGAGAAAGAGAAAGAAAGAGAAAGAAAGAAAGAAAGAAGGAAATTTTCTAAACGAATCTCGTTTAAAAAAATCTACGAGATAGGGAAGAAAGAACATTGTTGGAACGTAAAATAAACGTAAAATCTAGTTTATTCCGTCGTCTAACATCGTCCTCAAGGAAAAACTAAAATGGGATATGTATCCTTCTATGTTGAGTTGATTTAACAAGAGGGAGAGAGAGAGAGAGAGAGAGAGAGAGAGAGAGAGAGAGAGAGGGTTAAAAAGATATTAAAAAAAAAAGGATACCTTTCTAAAAATCTCAATTTGATATCTTGTCAGAAGAAAAATATGAACAAATTACAAAAGTCAATCATTCGAACATCGTATCTCACTTTTAAATCAATCTAATTTGTTATAAATATAAATATACAAATAATATTATCATATATGATAATACAAATGAATCCTTTTGATTGCTGAATACTTTGAACTTAAGTATAAATTGTTGATTATTGTATACGACTAGATTTTCTATTAGATTGATATTATTAATATCACAAATCTAATAATAATAATAAATTTTTGCGACAAACACATACATACACGTACACGTATATTGCATCGATAAACAATGCTGGCAACTTTCACCAAACGCATATATGCGACAATAGCAATCAAAGTGTCAATAATTGCACACGTTAAACACGTTTGATTATTATACCGTCATATTAAAACGTAATAATATAATATAAATATAAAATAAACTATATATATATATAAAAATTGCATTTTCTTTTTCTTTTTATTATTATTATTATTATTATTATTATTATTATTATTATTATAGGTGACTCGGGTGGTTGTGGTATTAACAATCAAATGATCGAATGGATGGAAAAAATCCAAAATTCTGGTGAATTAGATGTCCCGATTCCTATTAAATTGAAAAAAAATGTTAAGCCAAAGGTTGAGCCATGGACTGGCGATCCGGAAACACCTGGACACAAATATACCAGAGAAGCTAATGAACCTAATCATCGAAGAACACGCAGAGCAACAAGACCAAAGGAAGACAATAAGAACACCTGTTCGTTGTTCATTCAAACGGATCCTCTTATTTGGCGGCATATATCTGAACAGGTTTGAGAACGATGTCTTCTTCTTCTTCTTCTTTATTTTTTTATTTTGTCGTACATGTTATTTTTTTCTTTTTGTTTTTTTTTTGTTCGTGTTATCTTCTCGTGTTCGTTCGTTCGTTCTTCTTCTTCTTCTTATTTTACTTTGGCTTTAACTTGTTATCTTGCTTTTGACGAATGAAGAAAGTTGTTTTTTTAAAAAAGAAAAAAAAGAAAAAAAAAGTACCCATCATCTACTACCATCGGCTTTTCCAGCTGCATCACGACGCGGAAAAAACGAAAGAGGAAATCCTCTCTTTGATAGCGCATCACGTAACTGCCGTGAACTACATTTACAGAGACACCAGATTCGACGGTAGAATCGAGCACAGGAACATCAAGTTCGAAGTGCAAAGGATAAAGGTAAATGTTTCCTTACTTTTTCTTTTTCTTTTTCTTTTTCTTTTTCTTTTTCTTTTTCTTTTCTTATTCTCTTCTCTACTTTACGGTTTGACTTGTTACATTTTTGGTTTAATATAATCAACAACAAAAAGAAAAAGAAAAGAAATCTGAAATATATCCAAACATTTTGAATTGTTCGTTTATTATTGTGATCATTGTTATACGAAAAAAAAAATAATACGATAATATTAAGATTAATCGAAAGTTCTTCTTCTTCGCGCGTGCGTTTTTATTTTTTTTTTAAATTAATATTTACAAAGTAAATTTTTTTGTAAATAAAACACAATCCATATTATATGCAGTTTTCAAAGTAAAGTTTTTTAACGTGCAATAAAAATGCATCTCTAATATATATATATTTATTAATACACTATTGCAATTTATTAACACGAACATTTTGTTCTTTTTTTTCCCTTTTTTTTAATAACAGATCGACGACGATACAGCGTGCACGCAACAACAGAATTACGGTGAACCAAATCCATTTTGCATGGAAAACATAGACGTCAGTAATTTTTTGAATTTACACTCGTTGGGTAATCACGAGGATTTTTGTCTCGCTTACGTGTTCACTTATAGGTATGTTCAACAAATTTTTATTTTCTAATGACAATTATTCCTTCGACCATATTTTTATTTGTACATTAATATTATTTTTCTACGATTTTTATATTATAACAGAGATTTTACCGGTGGTACGCTCGGACTCGCTTGGGTTGCTTCAGCGTCCGGTGCTTCCGGTGGTATTTGCGAAAAATATAAAACCTATACGGAAACAGTTGGTGGGATGTATCAATCAACAAAAAGATCTTTAAACACTGGTATCATAACTTTCGTCAATTACAACAGCAGAGTTCCGCCTAAAGTTTCTCAATTGACATTGGCACACGAAATAGGCCATAATTTTGGATCACCGGTAAGAATTTTAAATATATTTATATAAGATCATTTACATTATTATTAATTTTACATCCATTCTATTAATTATTATCTTAATAATAATAATAATTGACTAAAACCCTATCACCTTCCTCTCACCCCACCCTAATACCCATCATGGTATTTCTAATTTGTTTTTTGTTTTACATTTTAATCTCCAATCTTTTTTTCTTATATTTCCCAGCACGATTTTCCACCGGAATGTAGGCCAGGTGGTTTGCATGGTAATTATATCATGTTTGCTTCTGCAACGAGCGGTGATCGGCCTAACAACAGCAAATTTTCAAGATGTAGCATCGGTAATATCAGCAACGTCTTGGATGCTATTGAGGATAACAAGAAGAGGAATTGTTTTACTGGTAAAATATATCATTCTATTTGTTTATCTTAATTTTTCTCGGATGATCCGTCTCTTTTAACTTTTCATTAGAAAAAAAAATATATAGATATATAATTTTTAATAATTATATGAGTACAAACTTAAATGAAAATAATATATTCGACAACATTCTGACGCTGTAATTAATTTCAACGTGTTAAAAATGAAAATTAGAAATATGAATAATGAAACACCCGCACCCAACTTCCCCCCACCCCATTAACGCTCGACTTTTCAACAGCGTCCGCCGGTGCATTTTGCGGTAATAAAATCGTTGAAGCTGGCGAGGAATGCGATTGTGGTTACGACGACGACGAATGCGTTGATAAATGTTGTTATCCTAGGCAAGTGTCGGAATTGGCTAAGATTAAAAACGAAACGGCTAAAGGGTGTAGCAGAAAATACGGTACACAATGCAGGTAAATATTCATGAAAATATAATTGACGTGAATTATTTGAAAAAAAAAAAAAACCTATGAACATCGAATAAGAATTTCATTTATTCAAATGAATTTTCTCGCAAGAATTCTTATTGTATTATTTTGTTCTATTTTCCTTTTTTTTTAGTCCCAGTCAAGGACCATGTTGCTCTAGCGATACGTGCCAATTCGTACCATACTCTCACAACGTTCAATGTAAAACAGAATCGGATTGCAGTTATAATTCCACGTGCAATGGGAAATCATCTGAGTGTCCTGCACCATTGCCAAGGGCCAATAAAACAAGATGCAACGAAGGAACTCAGGTATACATTATATATATGAACCGTTTATTTTAAAAGTAGTGTAAGTCCATTTGTAATCTATAAATATATATTATTTTAATTAAATTAGCCTAAAAAGTAATGTATATAATCAAATTACATATTTGATATAATTAATGAATATTTTTAAATTAACCAATAATATTATGCAAACCTTTAAATTTTCTCAAAACAACAGAAAATGGACTTACACAACTTTCAAAATAAACGCTCCATATATATATTTTTGTTTTTGATTGATAATTTGTTTAAATTCTAATTTTTATATTATCCTCTTAACTCTGAGTTTTATATTTAAAAAAAAAAAACCAAAAGATAGGAATAAAAAAAGAAAAAAAGGTGTGTTTTAAAATGATTTTTCTTTCTTTACCACGTATAGCTGTGTATCAACGGCGAGTGTACCGGATCCATTTGTCTTGAATGGAATATGACTGAGTGTTTTTTAACGAGCAACATCATTCCAAACATAGACAAACGAAAACTTTGCGAGCTTGCTTGCCAGAATGGTACCGATCCATCGACTTGTCGAAGTACAAGCGAGTTTGCCCAAGTCGTTGGCCTACCGGATGGTGGAATCAGTTTGAGACCTGGCTCACCCTGTGACAACTTTCAGGTACTTTTTTTTTTTCTTTTTCTCTCATGGATTAACCCTATTACTTTTTTGAGGGGGTTGGGAACAAAAAAGAACAAAAAAAATCTGTAAGAAGGAATAATGTTACACATACGTTTATATCTATGTCTCTAAACTTTTTATATATATATATATATATATATATATATATAGGGCCTATATGTATAACTTTTATAAATATATCAATTTATCATTTAGGGTTACTGCGACGTCTTCTTAAAATGTAGAGCGGTCGATGCCGAAGGACCACTCGCACGATTGAAAAATCTCTTATTCAATAAGGAAACTTTATCGACCGTGGCCCAATGGGTAACTGTAAGTTTTTCACCCCTATGATACTTTAAACATTCTTTTTTTTATTATTTTTTTTTCTTCTTGCTTTACGACACTTTGTGTGAAAAATGATACAATAAAATAAATGTTAATAAATATTCGACAGGAATACTGGTGGGCAGTGCTGTTAATGGGTATAGCTTTTATCATTTTTATGGGATTGTTTATCAAATGTTGTGCAGTGCATACGCCGTCTAGTAACCCGAAGAAACCACCTGCAAGACGTATTAGCGATACATTGAGAAGGCCAATGAACACCCTTAGGAGGATGGTAATATTATTATTTTATTCATATTTATATAATTTATATCGTATAAATCTCAGACACGTCAAGCTAGTTTTATTTGTCATCGAGTGTTCTCTGCGTTGGAAAAAATTTAAAAAAATGAAAATCATCAAACGATATAAGCGAGAAACAATATTTGTGCATTTGACATGTCTGATATATAAAAATTAATATATAATAACTAAGAAATATATATTTATTTATTATATATATATGAAAGTATATTCATTAAATTATTTTTAAAGCGACATCCTCACGGAGGTGGAGGACCAGGACCAAGGAGTATACCTCCAAGACAAGGTCAAGGAGGATATAGTGGAACACGAGGGCCCTCTCATGGTTATGGAGAGGGTAGGGGAGCTCAGCATTATCCTAAAGGTGAGGATAGAAACAAATCTTCCAAATGTTATGTCGAAGCAGCTGCCTTTGGCTCGAGTTTGATACTACTAACGTTTTGTTACGTTGTTTGTAATAACAAATACGCTCAATAATCATATTCCTATGCTTTATTTAAGAACACATTGAGCGCTTACTCGTTAATCGAATTTTGTTATTTCTTTTTCTTTTTTTGTGCCCCATATAATCCAAATTTTAAAGCTTCATTAACATTACATGCGATCATAATTAATTCACAATCGCTTTTATATTATAATTAATGAATATTATCGTCTAAACAATATAATTTAATTTATTTTCATTTATTATAATATTTCAGCCATTTTCACGAAAGCCAATAAAGTGGCATGCAATGTGTTTACAAAATTATATCAAAGTATTATTATTTTACCGACACACATAATAACGCTCAACGTGTTCTTTTTTTTCCTTTTTTTTTTTTTTTATAAAAAAGCAAACTCGAGTAAAAGAAAAAGTTAAGCTAGCTTGTGATATCTTTCCTCAGTATAATTCCGCAATTACATCAATGTGTGTTTTTCCTGTTTGCATCTATCCCGCATTGATTGACGCGCATCACTACCTGATACTATCGTTCTATGAACTAACTACAGAGGTGAGCTGGGGCCTATACACACACACAAACACAAATACAAACACGTACATACTATCCTCTATATCTTTATTATTTATCCATTCGAGACTAGGAGCAAATTCACGAATAAATCCATATAGAGAATATTTTCAGTTTAATTAAAAGTACGCGATCGAAGGGCTCCAGCAGACTTCTATTCGAAGTCTTCTCAATCACTTGCACGATATATACTAATTGAAAAATCACCACCCTAGGTTCTTGTATTTGCTCCTCGTTTTTTCATTATTCACATACCGCCTATTTTTATATATATATAGTGTATCTCTATGTGTTATAGCTAATCAATCCACAATCATTTCGCTATTGTTAAAAAAAACTAATCAAATAATTTGAAAGAATAAAAAAAAAGAAATATATATATAACATGATACAATTGCATGCAAAAGTTAGTGAAAATTAATCAAACTAATCAAATAATTTGAAAAAAAAAAGAAAAGAAATATATATAACATGAATACAAATTGCATGCAAGTTAGTGGAAATTAAAAATGTTGACGCAACCCTGTCGAATCTAACATATTATTTTTTGTGTGTGAAAATGAATAGAAAAAAAAAAAAAGAAAAAAAAGCCTAATCGTTGCTAAGGATCTTCATATATATATCGTTTACATTATCTAACGTCTTTCTAAACAGGCTATCGCTTGGTTCCCACAGCTAGTGCGCCACCAAGTAGCAGTGTCACAGGGAACTACGGTCGTTCCAACCACCCAGAATTGTACGCCGGTGCCTATTCGAACACCGGGGGAGGGGTTGCTCCTGGCAGAGCCCAGGCCTACGAGATGAGACATCACAATAAAGTTTGACGATCCTAGAATGCTGTCACACTCAGCAGGAGGCATCGGTGTCGTCGTATCGTAAAAATAACGTGCCCGGATATTTGTGAAACAAACCAATAAAGAACAAGAAAAATATACAAGAAGAGGAAGAAGAAGATGATGATGATGATGAAGATTAAGATGAAGATCTTGAAGATTGCAATAAGAAAAAAAAAACGTCCGGCAAATTGTGTGTTTTCGATAATGATGATGATGATAATGATGATAATGATGATGATAATGATAAAATAATAATGATGATAATGATAATTGATATTATCTACAATTTTGTACACACGCCGCGTGGTGCTGTTGACTCTATTATAAACAATTTCATGAAAAATTTCGAGAAAAGCACCGCTGTATGTGTCATTTCAAATCCGTATTTACGTTTTTAAAAACTATTCGCGTGCGAGCGAGCGAGCGAGCGAGCGTGTATGAGTGAATGATGATGATGATGATGATGATGATGATGATAATGATGAATGATTGTATGCGTACGACACCGTTATATGTGCGTTATCATTGGATGACAAAGTCAAAGTCATAAAATATCGTTTTATGCTTCGTCTCTAAAAGTGTGTATGTTGTGTAATTTGGAAAGAACGCGGAGCTAGAAAATAATAAAAAGGTAATAGAAGTGTTTAAAAAATAGGCCTTTGCGAGCTTGCGAAGAATCGATTTTCGAAGTTGGCATATGGTTGTGAAGTTTCGTATCACTTTCCATAGGAACAAAACAAAAATGGAAAAGAAAAAGAAAGAGAATATGTAATTAATTACTTATTACTTATAATCACGACCTACTTATATCAAAGCCCTTGGCAACAACAGAAAATATACGTTTTCAGATATTTTTAATTATACGCAAAATGGGGACGACAGCTACACTAAAAACTTCCTTTATAATTTCGAATAATAAATAAAAGAAAAGAAAAGAGAACAAAAAAAAAGAACAGACGAAAAAAAACACCGAAGATTATTCTTCTATCTCTCGTGTGCTTATTATTATTATTATATTTGCATTTTTCTTTTTTTTTTGTTGCAAATCGCGATTTGAATTTAAACAACAATTTAAAGCATTGATATTAATCGGATCTTTCGAGTAATGTTACTTTAATGAAATATTTTACGCGCGTATCTTTTCTTGGCCGTCTCGTAATAAGTTGCAGCGAAAGAAAACCAATATGTGATCATATATATATATTTTTTTTTCTTATTATTATTATTATTATTATTTTAATTATATATATATGTAAAGTCTGTAACACGTTTTTTTTTTTAAACGTCTTTGCCACTATTTTTACCGTTAGCATTTATTTACGCGAATTCTTGTTAATAAGGAGTAGAAGACTGTTGTAAAAAGAGAATGAAATAATAGAAAGAAAGAAAGAAAGAGAGAAAGAAAAAAAAGAGTGAAAATTCAAAATAATAGATGTGGAACGCGACAATATCCAGAGAGAGATAGATACCCTTCGATCTCTCTTGAGAATAATAGGATAAGGAATTTAAAAAAAAATAATTAAAAAAAGAAAAAATAAAATAAAAGAGATTAAAAAAAAAGCAAGTATTAAGAGAAAAAAAAAAAGAAGAACAAAGGTTCGGTTTAATTTAAAAAACGAGAAGAGAAGTAACGTTTCCGTCGTTCGACACTTTATCGTTTTATTTCTTTGGTTTTTTTTTTTTATTTTTCCCATTTCTTTTTATATATATATATATATATATATATACACACTTCCGTGAAAACTTTTAATGCATGCATAAAATAACGTGTATTGTATATTCTGAGAATACTTAAATTAATATCGTTGTTTAAAAAGAAAAAGAAAAAAAAAAAAGAAACAAAAAAACAATTAAGTTCTTCCCGTGTAAATACGTTGTACGTACGAATTTGCATCGAGAAATATTATTTTTTTTTCCATTTTTTTGTGTGATGAAATAAATATATATTTCTGGATGGCAGAAACGCGTGCGTTTACATTTTTTAGATTGAATTTTCTTTTTTTTTTGGTTTTTTTTGGTTTGATACTCCTTGATAGATACTCGAAGAAGAGCAAAGAACAAAAAGAGAGAGAGAAAGAAATAAGAAAAAGAGAGGAGTAATCATGTTCCATATCTTAAAAAACGAAAACGAACAGTCAAAGTCAGTCATTTGATATTTATCTATCTAAATGATAAATAACATAACGCCTATCACTACCAAACTGTTACAACAGGTCATTCGTTTGATCTCGGTACCATTTTAGGATAAATAATTAAAAAAAAAAAAAGAGAGAAAAAAGGGACAAAAAGAGAAAAAAAAAAAAAGAAGAAGAAAAAAATAGACAAAAAAAAAGATATAAACCATATGTGTACTACTATTCTTATACTAATTTTTTTATTAGACAATTGGAAAAAAAAAAAGCGCGATGCTATATTAATAAAATAATAAATTAAGAAAGAGAGAGAGAGAAAGAGAGAGAGAGAGAGATGATTAAAACCAACGGTGAAAAGAAAAGAAAATAATAAGAGAAAAAAAAATAAAAAAAGCGTTAGAAATTTCATGAACGATTGAAAATCGAACAACAAACCAACAAAGTGGGATATTGGATCGTTTAAATAAAGATTGATAATATTCCGCTTATTATTATTATTAATTCTATTATTGACTCTATTATTATTATTATTATTACTATTATTATTATTATTATTATTATTATTATTACATTATATTAGTTATCTATTACAAATGATAAAAATTTATCTACCGCGGCTGTCGCGAGTGTTATATAAATTATATTTAATATTAAAATACGACACATTAGATTATATAATGAGAAAAGAATGAAAAAAAAAAAAAAAGAAAAACATGCTAATTGTCAGGGGCTGCTTAAAAAGATGAAGAAGATGAAGAGAGAGAGAAAAAAAAATAAAAGTAACCGTAAACGCGCTTTCATTTTTTACGCGCATGGCGGACCAAAGATGACGAGCCCTTTTTTTTCTAATGCGAGCTCATTCCAACAGAATTATTGGGTTCGAGCAGCACACACACGCAAGCTGCATACTCGTATACGAGATGTCGAAAAATCCTACGCGAAACAAATAAATAATTTATTATTCTTTTCTTTCTCTTTTTTCTTTTTTTTTTTTTCCTTTTTTTTTTCTTTTTACTTTCTTTCTTTCATTTTTATTTTCCAACGCGAGACGAGATGCTATCGGTAAAAACCGATCTTGCATGATCATCGAACTGTTTTATTTAACCAAAAATTTTAATTAGAAAAAAGAAGAATACTTTAAATGATTTAAAGTAAAAGTAAAATGCAAAAGAAAAAAAGGAACGAACATAAAATAAGAGAAAAAGTAATACGGAAATTACGTGTGAAAAAAAAAGAAGTTAAATAATGAATTTTAAAAAAATAATAATAATAATAATATAAAACCAGCGAGATATTATTTTGGGAAAAGTGTGTTGTTGTATCTGCGATATACGAGTTTGCGGATCGTGTGAAAATGTACAATAGACGCATTGTGATTATTAAAACAAAAAACAAAAAAATAAATCGTGAGAGATCGTATAAGTAAGTAAATAAGTAAGAAAGAAAGAAAGAAAGTACGAACAAGATATTAGAAGAAAGAGAGAGAGAGAAAGAAAGAAAGAAAGGGAAAGAAAAAGGTTAAAAAATAGGGCGCGCAAGGGCGCATGTGAACATGAATAAAAAAAAAACAAGAAAAAAAATGAGAGAAAGAGTATACCTATGTAAATATATTGATATTATATAAATATATAAATATATAATTATATATATATTAACATAAACAAAATGGTAAAAAGCGAATATGAGATGAAGAAAAAGAAGAAGAAAAAAAAATACTTGTTTTTATATCAGATCTGTATTATAGCGAAACATTATTCTGTATTTTGTAATCAGAACGGAAGTTTTAAAGGATGACGAACGAGTGTCTGTCTGTTTGTCTGTCTCTGTCTGTCTGTCTGTCTGTCTGTCTGCTGTACGTGCGTGTGATCAGGCCCTTAGATTTTAAGGATTTAAACACGAGGATCGGGATCACCCATCGTTGAGAAAATCATACCGATCTAGATTTAAATGTTGTAAATCTAGATTATTTCTGATGAAAAGAAACACAACACACACACACATACACACGACAAGAACGAATCTTAAATTTTTCTCGTAACCGTAGGACACGCAAAACACATAACACACAATATACGCAACACAGGAAATCCACTAGGCCCCATTCGCGAGGAGGAGGACGATGATGTTTTAAAAAAATCTAAAATGACAGCAGGTAACAAAGAAATAAAAGAAAATAGAAAAATTAACGATTTACTGCCAAAAGTATCCGGTAAATGCGCAACCAAGAAGACGCGATATATAAATATTTACAAAAATAAATATAAAAAAAAAAAAATTATAAGAAGAAGAAAGATATTAACTTCCAATTGTATCATTTTTTTTTCTTTTTTTATTTAGTCACGTTTTATTCGCGAACGCAGCAAACTTTTACGAATCGATTTAACGAATTATGAAATATATTTTATTAGATGATCTTCCCACCCCCCCCCCCTTCATCCCCGCCATACTACCTTTCCCGATGACGATAAGATTTTTCATAAGATAATGTTTTTTCGTTCGTTTTTTAATATAATAATTATGATCGCGTTGTTGTATCATTGCCGTTAATATATCGTGTCGCCCGTGAATCATTAAACAATATTTAACAAATTAAATGAAAATAACCCACCGCTAGAGTTCGGTTTTCCCCGAGTGTGTTCACTGCCATTAAAAACACGATTTATTCAATATTTCAACAAAAGAAAATATTAGTTTAGACGTTGTTCGTTGTTACCCGATCGAACCGTTAAAAACAACCGAAAGGTTGACAAGGTTTTATTTGTTCCGTAGAAAGAAAGAAAAAATAAATAAAAGAAAATTGCTTCCAATTCACTGCCAGAAAACGGTTCGAACGACTGATTTTAATTAACGATCAAAGAAATATGTAACAATATTTACATGCATACATACATACATACATACATACATACATACAACATACATACATACACGAGTTCTTCCGAAGAGAGAACGATCGTAATTCTCTCGTTCGTATTTCTTCTCCGCTGCATTAGTTTTTACCTCTTTTGAAACAAAAACAAAAAAATAAACAAATAATAATAATAAAAGAATGCTTACGATATTAATTAGAAATTAGAAACAAGAAAACAATCGCGAATGGGGCCGCCCCGAGAAATGAGTGATATGATGCATGATGGATGGGTGGAGGGTAAGGGCGGAGGGTGTGATGCGCTTCTTTAAAAAAATTTCACGTAGTGCGAGATTTTACCTGAAGTTAATGTAAAAACAAAAAAAAAAAAACTCACGCAAAAACAACACAACAAAAAAGTGAAAACGAGAGAGAGAGAATTGTGGATTATGAAAAAAGAAAAAAAAAAAATACCAAATAAAATTAGAACAACCCTTTCGATTGAGTTGACCCTGCATCCCCGATAAGAAAAAGTAAAAAATAAAAAGGAAAAGAAAAGAAAAACAAAACAGAACAGAACAAAGGATAACAGCAGTCTTTATAATAATATACTAAACTAACATAAGTAAGGAAAAAATATGCTTGAGCTTCTTCGTTTTGTTTGCTGCAGTTCCTGGATTAAGATCCGTGGATTTTTGAAAGAAAAAAAAAACCGAAAAAAAAAAAAAAAGAAAAAATCAATACGTGTATATATATATATATATATTCTTCTGTCTGTCTCTACATTTTAACATTTATGTGATAACGAAAAAAAGAAAGAAAGAAAGAAAGGAAAAAAAAAAAAGGAAGAAAAAGTAATATATAAATATCGCGTAATAATAAAACATTCTTTATACCTCAAAATGCGAATATATTACTAATGTTTTAAACGAAGAAAAGGGAGGGGTAGGGGGGAGGGTTAGAAAGAGAGTGTATATTATGTGCGTGAAAGAGAGAGAGAGAGAGAGAGAGAGAGAGAAAAAGATATAGATTAAAAAATAAAACAAAATTATAAGCAATTCCATCCCCCCATCTTAATCCAGGTCTGCATCACCATGACGCCGATGATGCACATTTTACTCTATCACTTGTACATAATGTTTAGAGAGAAAGAGAGAAAACAAAAAAAAAAAGAAGTGAAGAGAAGAAAGAAAGATGAAGGAGGAAAACGGAGAAAAGGAAACAAAAGAAAAAAAAAAACATTGTGAAAAGTTATATTTTTTCTATCGATCCAAAAAAAAATGTGGTGACTTATCAACATCGTGCATCTCTGGAATGATTTAAAAAAAAAAAAAAAAAGAAGAGAACAAAAAGAACACAAAAAAAAAATATTAAGAGAGAAAAGAAAAAAAAAAAAAAGAAATACTCTCTCAAAAGCGTTCGTTGTGCTGATTTAATGAAAAATATTTGTATCGAAAGAATTGCATTTTTCCCCCCTCTCAACAATCCCACACCCCCACGCACCCTTAATTTGTACCTATTTTTTTTTAATTTTATTTTTATTTGTAATTATATAACGAAACAATTTTGATCGAACGTCGAAAAAAGAAAATCATACCATACCAATTCTTTTCTATTCGTTGATACTTTCAGCGGTTCTTTTTTGTTTTTTTATTCTTTTTTTTTTTTAAAATATTAAAAAACAATCTCATGCATGATACTGACCAATCGCCTGAACGTAGTTTCAGACCACCACACTCTCTCTTTTTCCCGAAGTGTTTAGGATGTGGCGAGTGTTTTAAGGATATTTAAAATTTAAAACAAAAAATATAAGATAAAATTAAAAAAAAAAAAAACAAAAAAACAAAAAAAGGAATATGATTGTGAATATCTCTTGTGTTACGTTAATGTCATTAAAGAACAAACAAAAACATTGTAAAGAACTAAATAAAGCATACATTTTACATTTATCCCCCACCTTCTTTCTTGTTTTCCCTTTTTAGGAATCTATCTTGTTTTTTTTTATTTTTTTTTTAAATATGTAGCACTAATATTTCAGATTATTTTAAATGTGCAAAAGAAAAGTACACGAACCTAGAGAGAAAGATAGATAATAAATTGGTAATATTTTATATGGATGGATTTTATTTATTTTATAAACTATTGTAAAAGTTACCATTATACATAGAAAATGCAATGGATAAAGGGGATGAGACGATACTTGTTGGATGATGATACTTGCGTACATTACGCAAATACGTTTATTCTTATAGCGTGAATCGAGAATTTCATATATATATATATATATAATATTTCGTTTCTTCTCGTATAATAAAAAAATTCTCTTACGTAATGATAATTTACGGAATACTGTCTAACAATGAAATGAAAATATACTATCCTCTAATAATATATTTATATATATATTATATATAAATTGTCTTTAAATCGCGTATCAAATGTCTTTTTAGAGGACACGAATTGGTTCACTATAGAAAATGCTCCGACTGGGATGATTGATTATAACACTGGAAATTTTGTTGTTCCTTTTCGTCGCAGATCGTTTCTCTCAAAACACAACTTTATTTTTCTTTCTTTTTTTTTTCAAATCAAAATAGACAAAGTGGAAAAAAATTTGTTCGATGATCGTCAATGATCCCGAAAAAATGTGTCTTCCTAGACGTTGACATTAAAACGTGGTACATATATTATTGTTGCAGCAGGACATACATAGACTCGAATTAGTTTTGATTTCTCCCAATGATAAATTTCTTGGTCAGAGCTTTTTACTAATATTATTATTGTTATTATTATTATTATTAATATTATTATTATTTTAATATTATTATTATATTATTATTTATTATTAATATTATTATAATTATTATTATTATTATCATTTTCTTTTCGTTCTCTCTCATTTTTTAAAGTTATAATCCCAATGATATATAGTGTACGGTAAGTTTGTTGATGGTACACAATTGGACGTAGAAAAGTAACTCTGAGTATGACTATAGTGCGTTTTGATCGTTGATTCGATATATAATTTTCTTGTTATCATCGTAATCTCTATGGCTGAGAGTGTTCAAGCTTGTACACGTCGTGATATGCATTTCGTATAAGAGCGTATGGAAAACAACTTTCCAATAAATCCATTGTTAGGAAAGGGGATTCTTGAACTATTTGATCCAACAAAAGATAAACGGATTCTCTGTTTCTAGTCGCTTCTTTATCAGCTTCTTGACCGAGTCTTAATAGACTGGATGAAGCTAATGCAAGGAATTCCTTCATTCTATCCTCTATATCATTTTGTCCGCAAATCGTAAATAACGCACCAAATATATTATTTATCGCTGTTGCCATACAATGAATATTATTCGAGTGGCCTTCAAGAGATGCTCGATAAAATGAATTTTCGTTTTTTGCTAATTTTGGAATAGATACAGCTACGAATACCATTAATAAACAAACCAGCAAGTGTTCATCTTCGCCCACTTCTGCTTTTTGACTTCTTAAAGCAGTGGTTAATGTAGGATCAACTTTACACGTTAAACCAGCAGCAGATGTCATCTCAGAAACGATCCTCATTGGATCTCCAGATGGTAAATGATGTCGAAAATCAAGAATCGAACTCAGAAGGAACGGAATACGTTCTTCCAAAACGTCGACCAATGCAGATTGTGCCAATTGCCTGAAACTCAGTATTACTCCTATTATAGCTACTCTCTGAAGTACATTATCAACGCTTTGCAATCTTTTGAATTGTTCTTTCATTACTTCAGGTTTATCAAAATTAGTTCTTAATGCTATAAGAACGTCCTTGTTTCCTGTGACTAATTTTTTTAATTGTTGTACTTGGCTAGCTATATGCCACATTAGATTTTCGTTTAACATCTTCATACCATATGGTCCAATTAATTCGGCCAATGCTCTTAGTTCGTTAATATCAGAGAATTCCTCGGCATTAAAAGGAATTGCTCCCTCTACTGATAAACTGACAAATGCTCTTTGGTTTCCAGAATAACATATGTTTCCAGCACTAACTCGTCTAAGGAGTACATCAGAATACCATTGTGTATATAATGCAGCTATAGTTTTATCACCGTGACTATCTAACTCTTGAGTCTGTTGGAGAAGAGCATTGTTGAATACACGAGTAATATCTATGTGTACATAATTTTCTACTGTTTGAAGAACATTCATGTACGATCTGACACTAACAAATAATTCTGATGGTTTAGCTATCTCGTTTGTATCCGAATTATACATAACCATTCCAACAAGGGCTCTAGCAAATCGCGATTCAAGATGTTGATGTAAGTATTCTCTAGGTGCAAATGTATATTCCCATACATTGATGGTAGGACAATAATTAATCGCATAACACAACTCTGTTAAAGCCATATGTAATTTATCCATCGTTGTTAATTCTTCTCTAGTTTTCCTGTAACTTTCTATACCTGGTTTATGTATCTCACTCATATTCTTCTTATTCTTGTCCTTTTTCTTTCTATTGACAACTTGGGATATTAATACCGCGCAATGTTTAGGTAAAAGCATATCGCTCATATTGCATTGTTCGTCGCAAATAGTCGTTATTATGTTCTTAGCTTCTTTAGCCATTTCATCTAAAAACATATTTACAACAGATAAACTTCTTTCGCGAATATGATGACGTTCCTCTGGACACAATTCGTGCGTACAACTTTGAAAGTGACTACATATAAGCGGGAAAGCTACTATGTATCGATTTTGAGCCGGAAATTCTAAACACATGTGAAATTGATCCTCAAATATTTTACTGTAAAAACAAAATATCGATAAATCCGAAGTTTCAACTAACATTTCATCTAAATTATCTACCATTTTGGTATGAAAAACTACCGTATCCATGAAAGAAGCTAATTCTCTGTTATCTGCTAAATTCATATTACATTTGGCAATAGACATATAAGCTTGTAATCTAAACCAGTCCAATCTGAAAGGACGAAAATCGAATAGTTCGTTATCCTCTACTTGCTTTACAGTCAAACTCGCGATCGTTGAGCACATATCACTAAGAATTGCTCCCTCATCTTCAGGACAAACTGGAAGATTTTGTATCATTTGATGCAATGCAGGAGCATCAAATCCTGAGAGAAATTGTACATAATACCTCTGAAGCACCTGAGAATACTTCTTTACCAAGGCTCTTAATTCTTCGCAATGAAAAAGTAATTCTGGTAACTGTCGATCCACTAAATCTTCGCTGCCTCTGCCTTTCCCTTTTCCTTGAGTTGGAGGATTATCACCGTGTCTTAAAAGCCATAGTACTTCATCTCTCGCATGAGATAGTCCCATTAACACAAGCAATGCTTTTGGTCCGAGAAGACCAGGTTGATCCGTTAAAATTAAACCTAATTCCTTTAAAGCTGTCCTCAAAAATTTTCTTCGTTCTCTGTGTCTATAGCCAGCTTTCTGTACCGCTTGATTATAACAATCTTTAACTTCTGATACCCTTTTACTATATCCTTTCATACTCTCAAAAAATGTCTGAATATACTGATGTATATAAATAACTTCATCTCTAAACAAAGCTAATACCCACCCAGATTCCAAAGCAGTGATCCAAAGTTTATTAGGTTGTTCTTGACTCAAAAAAGTATGGCAAAGCGTGAAGCCGAGTATAACCCATCTTTCGACTCTATCTAAACTCAGAGTTTCACATGACATCGTATCTGTAGCAGCTGCTTTCAATATTTGTCCAGGACTTCCTACTAGACTGAGTTTCTGATCTGCCCTCCAAGTATCAGCAGTTAGATTTCTACCAGGATAAATGGGCCACAAAGAAGTGAGAGCATTTTTCAATAACTTTGAATGAGGAACAAATTCCTCGGAAAGTTTCTTTAAAGGTGCATCGTAATCCATTATCATTTGACCCAAACGAGGAAAGCTAGGATCAGATTGACTGTGCACCATTTCGTGAGCGGCATTAAAAAGACCTAATACAGCTTTACGGTCTTCGACTCTTGAGAGGAGTATCATTAAACTGACGTAAGTGACAACAAGATCCAGGTAACCTTTAGTCAAATCAAAATTGATAGTAATATCCATGTGTACACCACATGCGTCCATCGTAGTCAAGAGTTCGCAAACGTTGTCTTTGAAGTCGAGTAAATCTACAAACGTATAATAGTACAAAGAAAGAGATTTGATAATCTCATTACGCAGATTGGTAATCGTTTGCAGTCCCTTGATGTCGATATTAGGAAACTTTCTAACTATTGTCTTTATCGATGATTCAAGAGTCTTATCGGAAAGAAATCCAGGTTTGGATTTGGCATCGCCACAAGCCTTCTTAATATTATAAATACGTGTGAGCATCCCAATACCTCTATCATTTAATATAGTTAACTTCTCAGCCAACTTTTGTTGACTTGGTACAATAGGACGTGCCATGATTACGTTTTTCACTTTTATTTCACAATACTGACATAACTCGTTAATTCTTTGGCTTTAAATGACAGAAGACCCCACCCCTAGGGGGGTGATCTGTTAACAAGAAATACGTCTCAAGTATTTCCAACTTAGTTCTGCAACAAATTTCTATATTACATCTTTTTTTTTTTTTTTTTTAATAATAGAGAGAAAAATAATTATTATTATAATTTCGTTATAAACAATCAATGTACCTTATTCTTACATATTTAATCCGAATAAATGACACAACAGTAAAAAATTTCTGTATACGTTCGCATACCGCGTTATGTGGTATCTTCATTCCACACTGATGCCAACTTAATCAAAAAATATACGAGGTTTAATACGTCGCGTGATTGGATAAAGAAGAAAGAACGTGACCAATCATAAGATGGCTACTTGGATAAGTTTAATACGAATCAGAGACAAGACTGTAACTAACCACTACTATGATTCGCGGTATTTTTTTAAATTCAAATAAAATCCTATTCAAATTTTCAAGAAACATTTTCAACTTCTTTGTTTAATTATAAACAATTATCATTATTAATTATAATATTCTAATAAATATTTCATTATATATATATACAATGAATCGTACACTATTACACTTATTAAATTTTTACTTGAAAATTATTGGTATAATATGTTTAAGATGAAAACAATTTAGAATATATAAGACAAATTTATAATTTATAAAAATACACATTAGTATATACTTTTATTATATATTTAATGAATTTTAATTGAACGAATTATTTGCAATAAGTGAATTAAGCAAATACGAAAATAATATACAAAAAAAATACCGTCACTAAAAATCGTACATGTTGATATAATTAAAAACAAGAGAAACACTTGTCTTTTTTTTTTTATTTAACAGTTAGGCGTCTTGTTTTCATTTAAATGTTTTTTAATATCAAATCAATTTAATACGTATTCAAATACATTTGTTTAAAAATTACGTATCTATTAATATACTTAGAATATCAAATAATTTCGATCAAATATTGTATTTCAAAAATTTTCAAAAAAAAAAGTTGTCACTAACTAGGAACGTTAAAACAATTCAAAATATTAGCAAAGTGCATTTAAGTATTGGACATATCTTAAATGATTGTTAATTAATCGAAAAAAATGTTAATTTTTGTTTAAAAGCTCGTAGTATATGATCTACGTACCGTCTCCTTCGAAATCCACCATTGGACTGACTCATTGTCCTTTATAAAAGTTCTTTTATTACATTTCATTTATGTGACTTTCCAAACGTTGCGCATGTGTATAAAATATAATTTTCATTTCATTAGACATACCTCACGTAGGACCAGAAAGAAATGTCGTTTTTTTTAAATAGTTCGCGTCAATAATTTTTATACTTATAGCAAACGGATTTTAATGATTTTTATATTAAAGTTCACTCTTTTTTTTACGCGTAGAATACTTTGTCGAGTTATAAATCGATTTGCAAAGGTTCATAAAATGATGAACAACGAGCTAGTCTACCAATGAATTTCGAAGCAGAAGGTACATACATCGAATTTATACCCCGTTGTTTTAAATTACAATAATAATATTTTATATGAGTCTTATGATACTCTATGTACTTTTTAAGAACTCTAATAATAAACATTATATCAGCCGTTTTTTAACGAGCAGTGCAGTCGGTGGTCACGTCGCAATCATTGACGTAATAAAAAACTTGCTTGTAAACCGGAAATGCCTTCACATGCAAGACTCAGAATTTTTCAACCCTCTTCCTATACGTAGTACATACATTTCTTTAATAAATAAATAATACTTCTATTTATTTCGTTTAACTATAAGAAAGAAAAAATGTTAACGCAATCTTTGACAAAATCATGACAAAAATTTGCATTCTACTGTATGATTAGCTAAAAACTTTTCAACCCTCCTATACGTAATAAACGCAATACATTTCTTTAAATTTAGACCAAACCAATGTATCTACATAACATATTTGTTATCGATATTTGTATTTTTTAATTCATATAAGAGAAAAAAGAAAACAACAAAAAACAAAAAGAGGAAAGAAAAAGAGAATAAAAAGAAGCTGTGCATAAAAAACAAAGCGAATCTTGTGCATTGGATGCAGCCTAATAAGCATCACGTCACGAACGAACAATACGTTTGCCGCGCAATTCTAATTGGCAGGCATTCCGCGTTCGGTTGCGAGCTGAAAAAATCGTTTGGCTGAAATATGGCAAGCCGGTCTCAAAAGATAGCCGCCATCACGATCGTCATGCCGCAATGTACCGAGCAACGAGTTATGCACCCCTTACAGTTTGTAGCACGAGATACTACGCGAGCACGTGAGAAGCACCTCCAAAATATCACTGATTGTGAAGACCCGCGTTAAACAAGTTTTTGCTCCTTTTTATTATCCCCATGACGTACCCCGTAATAAAGTTTAATTTTTTTTCCTTTTACATATTTTTTAACATAACTATAATACTCTCAATAAAGGATTATCGATTTATATTTAATAGTATAAGTTCAAATATAAATGACAAATATCTAAAAGTATGTATGTATTTATGAGAACATATCTATCTTCGCGGATTATACATATTTAAAAATAAAAAACAAAAAAAAAGATGATTAAAATTTTTGACGGCAACGTTCCGTTCTCGTTGAAATTCTATTCGCGCTATTTATCTTATTTTGATCAAGATAAAAAAGATAATCTATTTCGCAATGTTTTACGCGATCTCGTAAATAAGTCCATTAATTACGTACGAACGGACGGGAAATACGCGCAAGAATGTTAGAGAATTATAGTTCTTTACTAGGAATATAAAGAAAGAAAGAAAGAAAGAAAGACCCTTGAATTTTGATTTACGTCAAAAGTTCGGCTCCGGTAAACAAATGTGATACCACGTGGAATACGAGATAGTTCGCGAAAGGGGAGGTATGTATAGTTTTGTATTCCGCGCATTATTTCCAACAAACGTCATATATTTTATGGTGAATTCGTGGCTAGACTCCTCCTCTCCTCGTTACTTTTTCATCGTGTCACGGATTTTACGTCATACTTTTAATTTGACGTATCAAACGTTGAATCATTCAAAAATCAAAATGAATTAAGAACAATCATCATCGAACTTTTTTTTTGTTTTACTAGAAAGATTCAAAATTGTTTCAAACGATCAAAAAAAAGAAAAAGAAAAAGAAATCTAAATAAGTAGTCAGTTTATTCAATTTAAAATGTATTTCAATGAGATAAATGAAACAAAATTGACGAATGGTTTGACGTCAGAATCCACGTCAAGGATACAAACGTCGTACAGGCTCGTGTTCTAATCTCTCCGGAAACGTGAGATTCGTCGAACGAATATAAAAATCGTTTTACCGATCGATTTTCATTTTGTACCTTGTACGATGGGAGTTCTATCTCTATCTATCTATCTCTCTCACTCACTCTCGCGTGTCTCGTCCAAAGAATAAAAAAAAATAAGAAAGACAGAAGAAAAAGAAAAAGAAAAAGAAAAAGAAGAAGGTTCGCAGGTGGTTTGATTGTCAGAGGGATCGATCCTCCTCCTCCTCCTCCCCCTCCTCCTCCACCTCTACCTCCCATCGAGTAAGAAGAAAGCTCCTTTGCATCGATTTCTTTATCGATGCAGGATTCGTAGTCCTTCTTGTATGTGTGGAAGGAAGCAGCAGCCGCGCTTGCTCGCTAGCTCGCGCGAGCGCAAACGTTTATGTCGGCCGACGATACACCTGCGACTATTTTATGTCTTCCCTGGAAAACCTGGACGCTAAATCCCATACGTAGAGGACCCTAACTCGATCTCCTGACTGCTGATCAGCAGGATACGTTTTTTCGAAAGCGTTCCACGGTCTCACGTGCCCGCTGCTACTCATTTTGTTTAACGATCACTTTCATTCATTTTCCTCTTTTCTTTTTCTTTTTCTTTTTATATTTATTTCTCTTTTTATTCTTTTTTACGTAGAGAGAAAAAGAGAGAGAGAAAGACAGAGGCTCGTAACACACTTACGCATACACGCACAATGCAGGACCGTTCATTGACGTAGTCATTCGTTACTTCAATCGATGATCCATATTCTTTGTTCTTTTTTATTTCATTTTATTATTATTATTATTATTATTATTATTATTATTTGATAGGTATTTTGTTAAATACATTTTTATTCTATATATATTATCAATATATACTTTTTGTTCATTATAAATAAATTAAATATTAATAAAAATATTTCGTTTATTTTTGCGTAATACATTGAGGTGAAAAAAAATTTGTGAAAAATATTCAAACGATAAATAGTATAGACGTTTTTTTATTTACTGTTAGGTATAATATCGTATGCCTATTTCGTAGCACAAGACTATAGTACGATTAATTATTGAAATTAATTTCTTTCACATTCTTTTTTTTAAGATTGAAGATCAATCTCAGAAAAATCTTTGTTCTAAATAGAATTGAATTTTACGTGTATATGTATATGTATATATATATAAGTCGATTTTTATGATATCAAAGTTATCCGAAAATATTCGTGTAGCATCTAACGTAGGTAACTATGAGATTCGCATATTAATCGGCACATAGCTTTGGAATTTCGCAGGCGAGTCGACGAACGAGTCGAACGATCGAGCATGTTGCACGAGTCGCGTAATTCGACTTTGGCTAATCTTAATTCAGAGCTTATATACGGTAGGGAGAGGAAAGAAAATGAGATTCCATTGGCGAATACCCATGTATATTCACGAAAACAAAAAAATCCTGCCGAAAAATATTCGACGATTCTTGAGAAATCCTTTAAGTTATTATTCCCTTTTTTTTCTTTTCTACAAGATCGAAACTTTTTCATCCAAAATTATAGCCGTTAACAAAACGAAATAAACACTCAACACGCATTTATAATAACCAAATTAACAACTTATTACGCGAACAATTTTTATACGTAAAATAAATCGAAAGTTAGACATTTTTTGTTTTTTAATTTATATTACAAGTTCGATCCAAAATAATTAGTCCGATATAGTCCGTTAAAAATAAAAAGGGGGGTAGTTTCGTATCTTTAAAGTTTAATTTTTAAAATATAAATCATTATACACTACGTATTATATAAAGTTTTCCTTACTTATTTTTCTTTTGCATTTATGCATATAAATTTTTGTCATGAAAAAAAAGACGAATCCTTTTTAAATAAATATAAATTAGATTTTTTAGAGGCGGAACTTATACGTATCAAGTCTTCGTCATTCCATTAATAATAACCGTTATCCGATTAACAAAAAAGATTGATTTCAATATTTTGATACTTCCTGCCATTGCGGCTTTTTCGTTTAGTTAACGTTTGCCGTTTGCATATTGCAATTGCATATTCATATCGTAGATATGAAAGATCTGCATTTCACCATCTTTGTTTTGTGCTTCGCCATGTTAACTCTAAAATATCGATACTCTTAATTGGATTTATAATTAATCTAACTGTACCAATATTACAATAAACTTTTAACGATGTTCCGTTAATTGAAACAAAACAAAAAAATTGTTATTATACATTAAATTACATTAACTTATTCTTCTTCTTCTTTTTTGTAATAATTTTTAGAAAAAAAAAAATAGAAACAAAGAATATTACAAAAGTTGTGAATCCAATTAACATGTTCATAAGTATTGAAAAAATCTACAAATAAATCGTAATAATATAATATTAATATATGATTTAATGTAAAATACAATATAATTAATATATAATATTCAATTTCGCGAAATAAATGAAAGAAAAATATTCAGTGTTCGCAGTAGTGAATGAAATCGATGAAAAGAAAGATTTCAGAATAGATCGATAGTAGATTTCATTATTATGGAAGTTGCATCAATGATTAACATAAGAGAAGGATCGAAGGTCTGTGCTCGAGCTAACAGATGTTGTTTACGAGCGATTGCAAATAAGATCAACGATACGTATCGTTCGTTGATCGAATTTAAGAGTTCGTTGAAAAGCCTTGTTTCCGGTTCGTCTTACATTCCTTCATCCAACATCCAACGATTTCGATATAATTTGTTATAAATTTAAATTTTGTTCAATGGAAATTCAATGATGAATACAAAACTGACTGAAATAAAACATTTTGTTCGTCCATATATTGAAATTAATATAATATAATCATAAGAAAATTAATGAAATATTTATTTATTTTAACATCGATTAATATATTAAAATAAAAGAATTGTTTTACCTAAGAAAAGTATCAAATTAAAAAAAATGAAAGAGAGAAAATTCATTGAATTAAATTAAATTGAAAATTTGACACAGTTTTATATTTTCCTTTTGTGTTCTCGTTGATCTAAATGAGATCGAACACACTTCGGGTTTCCTGTCCTACTATTTGATTAATATTCCGATCACGATGGTACGCGTGGTCGGTCTTGAAACTTGAAAAAAAATCTTCCGATAGGACACAACCCAAAATTCGCCGAGTACGATGACCCCCCCGTATCGTAAATCGAAATGAGTTTTACACGAATATTTATACAGTAAATAGAAGCAAAATTCGTAGAATTGTAAAACAAGATTATATCATAATGTTCTCAAAAATACTAATATCTGTGTTAATATAAAAAAAAACACATAAAAATTTTAATAATTCTAATAACATTCTTACAAAATATCAAGCAATCTCAATTAAATAAATATTTCATTAATATCTATTGTACATATTATAAAATTACTATCAAAAAACACGATAGAGTGTCACAATTTTCGTCAAATTTTCGTCGAATTAATTTATTAAAAAAAATCGCAAAGGATTATTCGTTAACACAATTATTCGTCGTTTCATTCTATTTTATTTTAAAAATAAAATTTATAATTCAATATCATTGTATAATAAAATGACGAGATAATCTCTCTCTCTCGGTAATTATTATATATAAATTTACTTTAATTACATGTCACGTGGGGAACATTAATACGTGTATTGAAAGAAAATATTGAATTTTAATTATGGTATATAATAAGAAATAGAAAAGATTTGAACAATATTACGCGTGGATTGAGAATTTTTAAAAGGAAAAAAAAAAAAGAAAAAAAAGAAGGAAAGAAAAAACACAAAAAAAAAAGGAGAATGAATCAAATCATTCGGATACCTTTATCAGAAGACTATAGTCATTTACATAGAGTAGGTATAATGACGTTCGTTTGACGTAACTTCCTACGGGAGGATCGGAGACCTCTTAATATTAATATTATGTCAGTCATACTCACTCAAACGTCTGGAGTATGACTGGTCAGAGGCGACGATAATTCTTGAGGACGATCAAAAGTCCGTAAGAGTCCAATGGCGGTGGCCGTGGACATCGTGTCCTGAATCCTAAACGGATTCAGGCAGATCCGCCTTGACGTGTCAGTGTCCCTTCTTCTTCTTCTTTTTCTTATTCTTATTTCTCTTATTCTTATTCTTATTCTTATTCTTATTCTTATTCTCTGTTTTTCCCTTCTTCAGCTTCAACCAAAGAATCGAGGAAAACTACGATCCCTTTCCACCCCCTCTATCATCAATTTCATTCCAATATTTTCTTTCTTTCTCTTTTATTTTTATTTTGTTTAAATCATATAATATATATTGTCCAATTGGTACGATCAGAATTGTCGGTATTAAAAAGATAAAAGAACATTACTATCATTTATTCGTATATAATATGTTACTCTCTCTCTCTATAATATAAAAATACTCTTGAATTTAATGATTATATCTGATAAATTAATCGTTCGTTTATTGTTAATATTAGGGCGATAGTTTTTTAATGAATATTTCATTCTAATATAATAATAATTTTATATTAACTTCAACAAATTGTATTATTTGAAAAGAAAATACAACTAAACTCGAGAACTTTTGGGGTTCACCCTAATATCAAAAACGCGACGATTAAAATATATCTCTAAATTTAGATATTTGGAAAAGAAAGAGAATATTTTTCTTTTTTCGGGGGGTGGGGGGGGGGGGAGGGGGGGAGTAGGGAAGGGGGTTAGAAAGAAATTAATAAGAATAAAAATTCCGTATACGTAATTTCTCGCGAAACTGCGAATATGTGAACGAAAAAAAGTTTATAAGCAAAGGGAGAAAAAGATTGTGTATAGGATGGGTTCGTTTCTTGGATTCTGCGTATTTATAGAACAATTGAAAATGTATGAACCTTTCGTTCTCCTCTATTCGTCGCCCGTCTTTAGATCCTTTTATCTTGGCTCGATCCATGAGTCAACATCTCGCACCCTCTCGCGAAGGGATTCTTGAAGAAAAGTGAAAAGAAGTATAAACCATTTACATTCGATCCGTTCCTCGATTGAATTCATTAGAAACCTTCTCACCCATGTTTATATATTCTTTTGAGAATTTAAAAAAGGAGAAAAGAATTAAAAAAAAAAAATAAAAAAACAAAAAAAAAAGAAAGAAGATACGATTGAGATTTTTTGTTTGAAAACTATCGGAGAAATAGTTAACGCTGTTATACGCAATGTTCCATTTTTCTGCACACTATCGTCCTTAGTATATTTTCATTGTTCTCGATGTCGATTAAAAAAAAAAAAAAATCACACGTTATTTAATATAATTTATCTAAATAATCGTAAAGAAATAATTTGATCTGGAAGAAAATATTGAACGATTGGGGGGGGGGGGKGTTACCATTTGTTTAATCAACAAAATTACGAAAATAATTTAGACATTAATTATAATAACGAATTTAATTAAGAAATAATGAATAAATTGCATCGTACGAATATTCGTTCTATCTTGTGTGTTAACAATAAAGAGGAAAAAAGAAAGAGAGAGAAAAAATAGAAAAAGAAAACGGGAGATGGAAAGAAAAAAGGGTTAAATGAAATCAGTTTTGGCAGACGAAAGAACGGGACTCCTGTGTCCGAGGAGAACAGTCACATTCGCGATCGGTGCACGATCTCCCGAAACCAGATTGCGATCGGTGGGGATCCCAATTAATGCATCAGATTAAGCAGTTGTCTCATCTCGAAGGAGGATCACGTAGTACCGTCGAGAAACGATGTGCGTTACGGCGATTCTCCTCTCTGCGTTGGTTGGACACCAGGAGCATCTGACGAATAACGACGGATGGCAAGTAAAATGGTGGTGAAGAGGGCTGGGCGGGGGTG
The DNA here is from genome assembly GCF_001313835.1 of Polistes canadensis. Lineage (NCBI taxonomy): Eukaryota > Metazoa > Arthropoda > Insecta > Hymenoptera > Vespidae > Polistes > Polistes canadensis. The sequence continues at coordinate 230,765 of NW_014569769.1, read as the reverse complement.
GGGAGTATTAAGAGAAGACACCATCCCCCGTATCCTACGTAGACAACCAACCAACCAACCCATCCCATATGACCGTCCTGTTCGTCACAAATGGACAATGATTCCAGAGGCATGGTATAAAAGCGTATGCCACCGACTAACAATGCCATTATCGTGCAAAAGGTTCCTGCACACCAGGTAGTACACCAACTAGAATAGGTGCTCTAGTGCTTCGATAACGAGTGAAGAAAAAAAAAGAAAAGGCAAAGAGAGAGAAATAGAGAAAGAGAGAGAGTGTTTGTCGTAATATACGCGTTGTCTACTAAAATCCCTAATATTTTCAATCAATAATTTGGAATTCATCATCATCATCATCATCCAAGATGACCACTTGTTCGACGATACTTTCTTTCATTTTGTTTGCATCGATAACGATAGTTCTGGTGGAGTCCCGAGCGATACCTGCCGAGCCTGGTAAGTCTAATGATCTACGGTGACGATGGTCTTAATTTAAGATTTCAAAGTCGTGATTAGAGTTTTTATTTGTGAGTTACTTGGTATTAGAAGTTCAGAGATCTTGCATCACTTGGTCATGAAAGATTCAGACGTTTATAATCTCATTCAAATCTTCCATACTAATAGATTCCTTTGTAAGGATTAGTAGTTATCCATATAGAGAGTTTCGAACAAGTATGTTCTATTCAGTTAAAACTAACGGATCGCGTTACCAATGTTAATATTAATAGCCATTCGAATATGGGCCAAGTATTTGTATGCTTAGCTTGATTCAAATCGTACGTGCTTCCTACATATAACTGATCATCATGAACGGTTCATTTAAAAGGTAATCGAATTTATAAATAAATGACATGATTCAGAGATGGAGGCTTAATCCTTTCAGTTTCACTTATGATGGACGCCTATGGGAACCCGGTATTATTCGTAAGAGAGAAAAGGACACCGATAACACCCTATCCCCAAAGAGCAATGATGTTCACCGGATATTACAGGCCAGTACGCCGTTCCAATAACGGTGGTCAAGCAGGTGGTGTTTTTGCCCAAGGAAATGCCGTCAGTGGGGAAGCTTTTTTCGGTGGCATGCAATCACCCAATTTTAAAACTGGTCCTGAACCTATCGAGGAACCGGAAGTGTCCAGTGCCGAGGCACAAGCTGCTCCAGAACCGGAAGAACCTTTGCCTGAGAATGATCAAGAGATACCAGTACAAAATGACGATAGATATGTATCAGAGGATCAACATCACGATCAAGAGGAACATGGTATTCAAGCTAACGAACAGGTCCAAATCAAATATTTGAAATTTCTCATTTTTTACGTAATCAATAAAAGTCCCTAGAAATTTGATATATTATAATGAATTTTAATTGAATGAACTAAATGTTTTAATTTCCAAATATTGTCCCTAATATAAATGACATTACTTGTTATTTTTATAATTAACATGAAATTAATGATATATTGTACAGGAATTAAACGTTTCGAAACCCGAAATTGAAACACCTGTATCAGCTGAAGAATCAATAGCACCGTCTACCGAAACAACGTTGAGTAATCGTCCGAAAACAAGTTCCGGAAAGAAACATAAAAAAATACCAGTGGTCCCAGTGGAAGATGACGAAGAAGAGGATGAAGTAGATGACGAAGATGACGATCCCGTTGTACCCTTCATACCTTTTAAGAGCAATCGTCGTCGTCAAGGTTATCCAAACTTAAACAATTTTTTCCCAATGGTCTTTAGCTTCCCCGGTGCATCCACTCGTGCAGGAACACCTGGATCACCACCTGGAACGATCACTGCCATTGCTAACAGTTATTCCACTGGTAAGAGTGGTGTTGCCAGTTCTATAGCGACGGCATATGGTGGATCACCGAATGGGTAAACATTTTAATTTAATCAAAATTTATAATATTTAAAATCCAAAAATATTGTAAAGAAAAAACTTGATTTGTTTTTTTTTTTTTTAACTGATATCAAATGAAACATAAATATCGAATGATTAATTATTCTTTTATCTTGCTTGGTTTCAGTAAAAAACGACGTACATCACCCGCGGAAGAATAAATCTTGAAACATTTACAAGGAGGTCGATCAATCAAAAAGCACATAAAAAAAAAAATAAAGATCGTTGTCCTCGAGACTTAATTTTTAATGTTTAGGAAAGGAAAAATGGCGACACACGTTTGAATTTAATACCACCCCCCCCCCCATAGTATCTCACTGTTGTTGATTTTTGTACCCAAAAAAAAAATCAACTTTAAAGAAAGATATAAAATTGTTTATACATGCTTGATCGAGAAAAAGAATATCGTGATAATTGTTCCTAATGATCAAAAATTGCCATTCCTATCATTTTGTTTAAAACAAAATGTTGTGTTCATAAACAATAATAAGAAAATATAATATCAAACGTATCGACCATTGCAACATCCACCGAACATGAAAAGCAAAACTCAACGAAAATTATTCGTTTTGCCGATTAACCAACCAGACCACCGTCACCCCCAAAACTTATATCTGATGGAATTCGGCAAAACGCGTGATATTCATTTTGCATGTAACGTAATAATCGTCTGTAATTGTTAATCTAAGCAAACGAATTTTAATGCGTGTGTATCTTAGAAATAGAATAAGGACAAAACTTTCGTCGAATAAATCTTGTTAAACCGAAATTGTTATTTTTTTTTTTCCTTGATTTCTACATTGTCGTATGACAAAAATATTATATTATTCGTAATAAATCGAATTTATAAACCAAATTTTAATTGACTTTTATAGAAGACAATGAATGTGAACCAGTCTAACGTTGGATTTCGAAGAGAACGGTGCGTTTAACTTATACTACGTACAATTTACATTTTCTTTCGATTAAATTAACAATCATTTAAGGTATATCTAATACAATATTGCATTCGATTGATATTTTAGATTGTTTAAAATAAAATATATTTGTTTGAACATAACACTGATCAGTAATGGCTTTGATTGGAAGAATTGAATTTTCATTCAATAAAATATCAGATATAAAAATTGTTTAATATTCTAAATATATTAATAGATATGTCATTTTCAAACAAATGTATTTTGGATTATTCTTTTTTTAAATGGGTATTCGTACGATTGTGATATTGACAAAAATATATATAAATAAAAGTATCAATCAAAAGATGACCAAACAATTTTTGTGCGCGAACGTGAAAAATGATTCATTCAAATTGATACCGATAAAGAACTTTAATAGAATCAGATTAATGTTACATACGTATTTCATCATGCAAAGGCTTGAACTTTTTTTTTTCTTATTGTAAAGTTGTAAACAGAACGATTATTTCCAACAACATCTTGTAATGTACGACGTATTTTCAATAAACCAAGGAATTCATTATAATTTTTTTTCTTTTTATTTTCTGTTATCAGCAAATCATCTTGTAAGTGATCACTCTTTCCTTATATGAGATTTATCGTATTTTTATCGGTATAAATGCGCAAATTCATTTTACTTTTAACGATTTACCCAATAAATATATATGAGAAAGATGATGCAAAAAAAAAATGTTCTAAATTGAATAATATTAAAATATTTCAAATATTATCGACGACTTCTGAACTAAAGTAGACAAATTTTAGATTAATCTTATAAGGTGCACTTTTAATTCGTTTGAAACTATCATTTGAATTTTGAAATGTATCAAAAAATCACTTGAATTTTTGATTAGATAATCTTATACGGTTCAACTCAACTAGTCTACTATAAAAAAAAAAACTATTGCACATCATTTACGATAAAAGTAAGCAACAATTAGATAGATAGGAAAATCGTAGAATTATAAATTAAAAATTGAAAAAAAAGAAAGAAAAAAAGAAGCAGGAAAAATATAATACATTGGAATAAATTTATCGTGTCAATATGTCTCGAACGATTCAACTAATCAATACAAACTCGTTTTAATAGGTATGTAAATATAAATATAGTTCGTTTTCTGCATACGTAACATTATAAACGACTGTTTCCTTAAACAAGGACATTAAAAAGTATATAAGAAGAGAAAAATACAATTTTTCTATTATTTCCTATTCGTTGCTTGCAAAGTACACGTACGTTTTAATAATTCTCTGTCGTTATTAAAAATCTGTGAAACACAGTAAATCCTTCAAAATGTATAAGTTTGTCGTATTTCTTTTGGTTGTTTGCGTGGCTGCAACTTTGGCTTATCCTGCGGACGAAGTTGGAGTAAAAGAAGGTCAATTTTCTTACTTTATATTAACAATTAACTTAACACTCGATTTTAAAAATAAATCAACGCAGAAAACAATATTGATACAAATTTTTCTTGTTTATAACATATTTTAATTAAATTTGATATAACTACGATAGTCGGAAACTTTCAACCACCACCTTTCGTGGTCCAGAAGCTGTTGACAAAATTTGAAATATTTTCATTGAATAATTTTTAAAACATTTCTTTCGATTCAATATTTGTTAGAAAAATTCCGTGACTCGTTAAACGAAAACATTGAAAACGACTATTAAAATATAATGATTTCAATTTTCATTATATTAAAACAAATCGTCATGAAATAATTCGAAAAGGTTTTTCGAAGAAAAATCGATCTTTTATAGCTATACAAGTTTTTCAATTCGATAATTAAAATTCGTAATTATTAATGCACCAATCTAATATCTTGAATTTTATTTTAACTGTGAAGCAAAAATCAACGATATTACACGTATTCCGTTTAATAAATTATTTTTTTACGAAACAATAATTGATATTGATATTATTTGAATTGTTACAGACGTCAAATTGGAAAGATATGATAGAGCTGCTGAACCTGCTGAACCTGCTCAACCTGCTGGTCCTACAGCTGCCGAATTAGGACATTCACATGCTGGACATGCCCATCATGGTGGATCACATCCTCCCCCCCATCATGTCCAATAATAAATTTTGAATAAAATAAAAAATAAAATTCAATAAATAATATCTTATATCAATAATATGTAACACATTTGAAATATAACAAAATTATTGCATGTAATTCTATTTGTAAATATAAAAACAGGATATCTCTGTTATTATCAATTATTATGAATTAAATAAAAAAACCATCTCTTTTATAAAAGGGAAACACACATCAATTTTATTATTTATCTGAAATATGTCAAATAAATCTAAAAATCTATGTTGGACTGTAACGAAAAATGAAAAAATTCAGACTTAGAATTTTCGAAAAGAAAGTATTTAAAAAAATATTTGTAACTAAAATAAATAAACAAAACCGACGAGTACAGGAAATAATATAATCAAGAAATTGAATAAAATTCTATTTCGTAGATGTATTTATATAAAATGATCGGCTATTTTATTGACAAAAAATAGAATTCATCTTCAATTGAATTCATTCCTTCATCGTATTCCATTTTTATTGAAGACTCCGTAACTTTAAAAATAATATTCCATGACTGTCGAGTTCAAACTATTGTCAAAGACGCATATAATTGCATGTAAATGATGTATTTAATATTAAAAATTGACAATTTTTATGCACGCATTTATTATTGAAACGTGTTAAATCGAGTTGTGAACGATAGTAATCTCACTCGAGTGCAAAAACTTTATATATATATATATATATATCCAAAAAGGTTGGAACCAAATTTGTACTAAATAAATATTTAAAAAATAAAAAATAAAAAAGGTTCATATAAACTTATGCGCGAAAATGTATATATATAGCATGCAGATTTATAAAATATTATTAATTTTATTATCGTTTTTTATTAATCATAATTTGCATTGCAATATATAATAATCATTTTTTCGAAAGTTTCCATTGGATAATTGTATCGTTTGTCCGAAAATATTAATTTATAAGCCGGAAATAATCTAGTTACGTCACAAGACGTGATTGGTACATATTTAAATTTATTCCAATATTGTACTAAAGTATCCTTAGGTCCTTCATTAGATGTATCATTTAAAATTTGTTCAATTTTCGATAATGAATAATATCCAGGATTACTTTGTAATACATTAATAAAGTTCCCTTTTATTCTTCTTCCAAACAAACCGGGTATATTATCAATATCTTTTGCAATTTGTTTAATTATTCCCATAGATTCGGTCAAAGTCATCTTTTGATTTTCTAATTTTTGAATATTAAAAAGAAAATGTTCATAAAGTATTTCGATATTTATTAAATCTTTATTTAAATTTTCCTTCTCGAGTATTTCCTTTGCAATTCTAATCGATATATCTTTTTCATGAAATGACATAATTACCTATTTTAGAAAAATAATATTATTAATATAATAAAATAATATAAATAATAGAAAAGGATGAATAAATTCTAAAAAGAATTACCTCTCTTATAGTATTTAAATATTTTGCATAAAATAATGCTGCCTCTAACCAAGTTACCCATCTTGTAATGACCGGTTGCGGTGGAAGTGGAACGTTTGGTAATTTATCTTTATAAATTGCTATACGATGGGGTGATTGTAAAAATACTTGTTTAATTGCAGATATTAATGTGCTTACATGGAAATAATGAAATCGTACTTCCTCTAACGATTTATTTATACCATTTAACAGACACGTTAGATGTAACATTTTTGGATAATATATTTTTAATTTTTTTCCAGCCTTTAACATGTACGAATTTGCATTCGTAATTAAAAACAAAACTCTTTCATTATAATTATTTTCACCGTTTGACCATAACATTCGTATCGACGAATCAACAAATTTAGCAATAGTAACATGATTTGTTTTTTCCAATTTTTTACAAGCAAGCAAGTGTGGCTCCGATGATTCTTTTTCGCACATTTTTCCAACAACCAAATTAATAATAAAACGACCATCGCTGTCTGTAGTTTCATTTATGGAAATCCAAATATTATATTCATCGATATCTTTTCGAATGTTTCGAATGCATGATAGATAAAGATTTTGCAAATAATTGTTTTTTACTAAAGTGATCTCGTTTGGTACATTTCGGTCGGTATATTTTTCCAAAAAATTTCTCCAAGTTAGGTTACTTAAACATCGCCATGGGATTTTTGCGGCCACCATAGCTTCATACATATCGTTATAAAATTGATTTATATTCGTAACTCGATCATTTCCATTTGTTGCCGAATTATTTTTCAATCCCGTATTTTGTTTATGTATAGTAGTATTTGTATGCTGCGTTAACTGTGATTTTTTATGACAATTAATCTGCTTATTGCACGCTTGACAATTAACGATATCACCTTCGATAATAAAATGTTTATCGTTTATTTCATTCATCCATTTGTTTAATGCAATTCGCTTAACTCTCTTTTCTTTAGGCATTGTGAATGAATGAATTAATGCTATCAATTATTAGTATTTCGAAAAAGAATTAAAAGATAAACCCGAATTACAATTATTATATAAACAGATCATGTGACGACAGTTATATGAAAGTATCATGAATTATAATTCATAAATCGTAATACGAGTTAAATCGAATTTTGCAAATAGAACTGGTAACTTTAAAAAAATATGTATAATACACAAAACATATATATGTAACATGTTCAACAATTACATTTTTTTTATATAAAATATGGAAAATTTATATGTTATATATAAAAAAAATATGCATTTGCATAAATATTCACAATCTAAACTAATAACGCACTAAGTGCAAGTCACACTATCACATTACACTGTAGCAACATCTATCCTGTTATGAGTTGATATCTTATTGCAACGTAATAATATTGCATTGACGTAATCTTTCGGTAAAACGATAAAACGGATTGCAAATAGCATCGTCGATAAAAACGATTTATACATTTACAAGATTCGTATTTATTTACCTAGACGACGCACATCTGCACAAAGCGGAATATTATTTAAATAATATTTTTACGTTTTTTAATCAAATTCTTTAGAATATTTTTGCTACTTGCATAAAAATTTCATTGCTTTGCTTAGAAATGAGAAAAAAACGTTTGCGATTTTTCAATTATTAATAACTAATTAAATAATTAATTAATAAAGTGAGCAATTATACTGATTTGGATTGTGAAATTAGTGAACAATTAAGAATACTTATTCATTTTTTCTGATGTTGCGGTTCTGTGCCAACTTTTTTGTGCTCGTATTGTTTCGATAGAACGATGAAACATATTGCAAATAGCATAGTCGATAAAAAAGATTTATACCTTTACAAGATTCGTATCTATTTACCTAGATGACGCACATCTGCACAAAGCGGGATATTATTTAAATAATATTTTTGAGGTTTTTTTTTTCAACAAAATTCTTTAGAATATTTTTACTTTTTACATTTTTTTTTCATTTTAATTCTACCGAATGAAACGATACGTACAAGTTTGAGAATGGAAAAGACAATGGAATATCGATTTCATTAAAAGAGTAACCATATTTTGTGATACTTTGTCCGCGAAAGCATGTTTAAATCTAATAAATATAAGGGATGATTTAAAAATTAATCCAAAACTCCAAAATCTTACTAAAATAAAGCTTTGAAAAGAGAATATGATTATTTTTATGAATAAATTACTCGCCAAAAAGAACAATATTTAATTAAATTATTTTTAACTTTTTAAACTTGAAGATTAAGATTATGTGAACATTTTTCCTTGTTCCAAGTTTTTGATTTCTTTTGTTTTTCCCAAGTGTAAAGCCATAAAACAGACAATCATTTCCAAGAACATCATGACATATGTTGACATATGTGAACATATGACGTATTTTTTAATACATCAAAGCATTAATTATTTATATCCTTTTATCAGGATAAAATCTTGACAATGAACACAATTTCCTTGTACAGGATTATAATGTGTCTTCCATTTTTTATTTGCGCAAAAGCTACTCAATATTATTCTATTCAATAAACATAGATATGAATATTTAAAATAATAAAAATATATTATTAATTTTGTTGTTGTTTAAAATTTTCTAAATCCAAACAGACAAATGTTTCATTTTAAATTCCTATAACGTGAACTTTTTATACCTTAGGAACTAACACTTTTACTTTGAATAATATTTATAATAAAATCGATACCATATTTTGTGCAATCTTCAATTGTAATATAAAATGTCTACGTAGTTAATCTAATCTATTGTTATAGATGAAAAAAATAGTTTATCCACGAGCAAGAAAACAGATATGCAACACATTATACATTTCAAATAAATACATTTTTATACAGGTGTTATACTAACGATGAATTCGAACATACATTATTTAAATATTTGTCTTTTCGTAATTATTAAAAATCCATATATTTATAATTTATCAATTAACATGTGAATTTTTATTCGATAGTATATATTTATACGATTTAACTGAATTAATTTAAAGAAAAAAAAAAAAAAGAGAAAAAAGAAAGATACTTATGTGGATCAATTACTGTAACACAAATGATATTTAAATAAAGAGGAAAAATGATGGAATGAAAATTAAATAATTGATGAAGAAAAATGAAGGAGGATAAGAAAAATTAACACAACCAGAATTGATTTGTTAATGTTAATCAGACTCGAAAGATTCGACTGATGGATAGATACTCGTTTGGTAGGTATGTTAATAAATAAGTGGTTCTATTTTTGTTAACTAAGATTACTTGGAAACGTTTGGCGCCTATCATCTAAGACGGATCTTCAATGGAATATATATAAGGCAAGAAAAATTGATTTTCTACATCATTTTGTACTCATCTTTTGCAAAGTATACGTACGATTTAAATAAACGTTTGTTATTAAAAATCTGTGAAACAGTAAATCCTTCAAAATGTATAAGTTTGTCGTATTTCTTTTGGTTGTTTGCGTGGCTTCAACTTTGGCTTATCCTGCAGACGAAGTTGGAGTAAAAGAAGGTCAATTTTTCTTACTTTATATTAACAATTAACTTAACACTCGATTTTAAAAATAAATCAACGCAGGAAACAATATTGATACAAATTTTTCTTGTTTATAACATATTTTAATTAAATTTGATATAACCACGATAGTAGGAAACTTTCAACCACCACCTTTCGTGGTTCAGAAGCTGTTGACAAAATTTGAAATATTTTCATTGAATAATTTTTAAAACATTTCTTTCGATTCAATATTTGTTAGAAAAATCCCGAGACTCGTTAAACGAAAATATTGAAAACGACTATTAAGATATAATGATTTCAATTTTCATTATATTAAAACAAATCGTCATGAAATAATTCCAAAAGATTTTTCGAAGAAAAAATCGATCTTTTATAGCTATACAAGTTTTTCAATTCGATAATTAAATTTCGTAATTATTAATGTACCAATCTATAGATTATCTTTTTACGAAACAGTAATTGATGTTGATATTATTTGAATTGGTACAGACGTTATGTTGGAAAGGGTCAATAGGGCTGCTGATCCTCATGGACATTGGCATGGAAACCATCATTGGCATGGAAACCATTATTGGCATAGAAACCGTCATTGGCATCACGGCAGACATGGAAAATAAACTTAAAATGTTCTGCTATATGTTTAACAATTTACATAATAATATGTTTATTATATAATTTTATTAATAATAAATATTTTCTTGAAAAAATACGAAAAGACATTTGGCAATTGATTAATAGAAAAAGGAAGAAAAAAAAAAATTACAACTTATTCATTATAATTCGTGTAACATTAAATGAGAAAGACAAATTTTATTTGTATCTTTGAATTTTAATTACTAATAGTTTATAATAATATATTGCACTTGTTATAATTCATTGTTATCGATAAAATAAAATGTAATATCTCTTGCATACGTGAATTATACTATTTATTTTATTTATATGAAATTGCATTTGAAATAAATCGTGAATATCTTGAAATATTTATTTTTAATATACGTCACACTACTTGTTAGAAAATTGTTTGCATTTGTAAGACAATGGAAAAAAAACGAAAAGGAAACGTTTAACAATAGGAAACTATAACAGTAACAGTCTTTGTTTTGCGTTTATCCAATTTCCGATTGTCATTAAATGCTCTTATAAACATGATACGTGGTATATGATCTTATTTCATATACACATTACGATGATAAAAGAACTTCCCTTAATAGAATTGCATTATTAACGAAGAAATCTTCTTACTCGTCGTACGTAATTTTCAAGAAGAAAGAAAGAAAGAAAGAAAGAAGAAAAAGAAAAAGAAAAAAAAAAAGAATAAAATAAGTGACAAATATTACGAAAAAAATGAAATATCAATTGATATTATTATTCGCTTTTTTAACAAGCGTAAGTTGTGTGTTCATCTTATATAATTTGTATTTTATAATTAATCATTTTTTGATTTAATTTATATATATATTTTTTTTTCTTTCTCAGATACAATGTCGTTCGATAATACTCGATGAAACGTGTAAGTGAATAAATTATACAATTTTTTTTTGTTTATTTCTAATTATTTTCTCAGAATATAAAATTTAAATTGTTTTCTTCTTTTTCTTTCTTTTGTAAATGATTTCATTTAAAATAATATCCATAAAAAATTGTGGATATTTCAAATATATATATATATATATCAAAAAGTGCATTTTAATTAATTTTATTAGCTAAAGATGTTAACGACAAACCAAAGAAAACGGAAATATCGTTTTTCGATGAAATAAAAGATATAATGGAACAATTTATTCAAAAAAATGTTGTCGAGTCTACGACGAATTTACCTTGGTTTACTTTACTGTTCAATTATCCAGAGGTAAGAAATTCATTTCACTAATTATTGGGTTGGCAACTAAACGAGGGTATTTATTTGAACAAAAACTTACCGAAAAATAAACACCCTTGCTTAGTTGAAAATTGATAGATTAGCACATTTTAATATCAGTTAAAAATTTAAACAACAATATTTATTTTCTCAATGTTTTTCATTCTTTATTGTGTGATTTGTTTTCGTTTCGTTTCGTTTACCGAAAAAAACATACCCTCCCGAATCTTTCTCACTTTCATTTCTACTTTTAAAGAGGAAGGATCACTTAGTTGCCAACCCAATAAAACTATTTTTTCGAAATAAGGTATACAATTCTATTCAGATCCGTGTGGAAGTATTATTATTATTTAAATATTAAATGTAACAATTAATTCGTATATATATTTTTGTTCGTCAAGAAATTCGACAGTTGTTTGATAAATAAATCAAAGTTATTGAAAATTAATGGAAACAATTTTCTAGGAAATATTTGTTAATTTATAAAAATATGATTTTATATTTGTGGATTCTTTCTTTTATATTCCCTTTTATAAAATAATTATAAAATAATTTTGTTCGATTTTATTGCGTAAATACAGGAATTTTCGGATCAAACTATCTGGCAATTACCTCGGGGATATTTTAAAAGAAGCGAAAATTCCGATTCTGATTTAATTAAACAACAAGATAATAAGGAAACTTGGAACAACGAAAAATTATCTATCGAAGATAAGACTAAAATGATTAAAACTTGTGCCGAACAAATCGATGAAATGTTGCTTTTCATACAAAATGCTCTTGGCCAATTTCGAAAATATTTGAACGAGTGGTGCAGGTTAGTTTAATTCAAAATTATAATGAATATGAATTTTAATATGAATATTATTATTTAATAATACTTTCTCTCTTATTTTTTAATTGAAATTTATATTACTTTAGGAATCATCATTTGATGGTCAAAATATCACCAGAATCATCCGATACGATTAATATTGCTCCTAAAAATATTGATTGAAATTTAATTAACAAATCAATTTTAAGAAAAAAAATCTTTATTCATCTTTACACATTGTTAAAAAAAAAATTGTAATCTGAAATCTTATATAGTATTAATCATATTCATTTAAATTTTACATTTTATAACATCTAATACGCGTATTTAATTGTGTTAACACACGAAAATTATTATTATAAAGAAAAATAAAGAAAAATTTAAATATATTAATTTTGTTTTAAAAAAAAATGAGATACATTTATTCTTCTTTACGATAATATAATAATAAAAATAACGAAAAGAAGTCATTGAACTATCTCTCGTTGGTAACAGACTAAGAAATATACTACAAATACTTTCGATAGTATTATTTAACACGTTTGATCGATAAAGCAAATAGTCGCTGTTAACAACGATGCATTGTCTTCGTAAGTGTTCACTTGCGAGCTGATTTTTTTCATAAAATATTCGGTAAGTTTTTTTATTATAATAAAGAAATAAAATATTTAAATATAAAATAAATTATCGAAATATTATTATAAGCGAAATAATCGATTTGTGTGAAATATCATTGGAAAATTGCAAAGGCTTTTAAAATTTGTACTCTTTTTTTTCTTTTCGTGTATATTTTCACGAGATTCCATCTTTGCAGCACACGTATATATCTAATCATTTATTTATTAAATATCATATTTTTGATTTATATACTTCTCATCGCGTTTTATAACTTCGAACTCTATTTTTTATGATTCATGTTTAACAACGGAATAAATAAGTTTGAAAACGTATTAACGTTTTAGAACATACCTCTATAGCACATTTAACTATTACCCATTAATAGTGAAAAGTTTGAAAAGTTAAATTAGAACGCTAAAATGGAAATACCGATGATTATCTCGATTCGATTCTATCGATTTTCGCATACCGAGAATCCTAATTTTCAACACTTCGAATTTACTCATGTCCGGTTTTAAATCTTACATTTTAATTATCTTCAAGTAAAATAAATCATATAAGCTAAATTTTCGTGATATATTAAATTCATAGGGTGGCTTAAATTAAATGTTACCAAATTTAATACACAAATATAATCCATGTAAAACATTACAAAATCTGTTAGGCAAAATTAAATGAACATAAATAAATCATAAATATTCTCTAAATATATATATATATATATATATATATATATATGTATCATATACATGCTACATTGTGTACCTGGTACGATATCATTATGAAGACAGAAATCATGCATACATTGCCACAATGATACAACCACTTAATTCGCTAAACTTTTATACAAGTTGTACGATGCGTGTGCAAGGTATACATGATTGCATTATAGAAGTTTTGATACTCTATTTCTAATAATGAGTTTCCAACATGCACTCTCATATAAATATGAATATTATTTTCTATTATATTTCTTATTAAACGAAGTTTAATAATTCTTTCGTAAAAACTTTACTTTCGATGAGAGATACGCGACGTATAAAAAAGAAAAAAAAGGAAAAAAGAAAACAATTAATCGTTCGAGCAATTATATATATATATAAAAAACTAATTGTTAGTCGAATATCTTTGCAATTTAATCGACGTTATTTGCATTATGTTTTATTGATAAATCGATTTGGAGAGGAGAAAGATAAAGAGATATAGGATGTCAATATTGTTTTCTGAAAATTACCGATTTCGATTATTTAAATCAGGGCTTCTTAAACTTTTGTCATTCACGACCCCATTTATGATTGCGAGTTTCTTGACGACCCCATTTATGATTGCGAGTTTCTTGACGACCCCATTTATGATTGCGAGTTTCTTGACGACCCCATACAAATATTACTGCTGTCGGTGGAGATAGCTCAAAACCTTCAACAAATGCACGTGTCTAGACGCTGCAAGTCCACTGTATTCCGCCAACTCTAGTGATGTTATAAAATGGTATATATAAATATTTGACATTAAAATCTCTCGCGACCCCAGAATTTTTCTACGCGACCCCGTTTGGGGTCGCGACCCATAGTTTAAAAAGCCCTTATTTAAATGTATCATAATAAATTGTCCGAGAAATAATAATTATGTTTTCTAAAGTAGATATTAAAATGCTGCGAAACTTAAATATTATTAAAAGTAATAATTATTACAGCGTGTAATATTTTCTATCTATTTGCGTGCATATTGGTATTCTCGCAGAATATACAAGGTGTTCCGTAACTACAACAGAGGTTTGATTCTATATAAAAAAAAAATTAAACAATAATTGTATAAACGTAATAATATTTAAAAATAACACACATTACATGCACGCACGCATATAGGTATTAATGAATAGATAATAATAATTAAAAATTATGCAAATATGAGTGAACATTATATTATGTAATAAACTATGTTTTTTTTCTTTTTTTTTATATATATATATATATATATATAAAAAATATATATATATATAAATTGAACTATTTTTATGTTTGGAAAAAGAAAAAGATATTAAATCCAAGGATGCAGGCAAATGAACAGCAAACGTCGAAAGTCAGCGTCGGCGCCGATTGCAACGTGCGTGTTACAACGACTCTCATGAAAAGCGTTTCCTTGTTCCTCACGAGTGCTTGGAGGGTTTCGGTGAACGAAAAGAGACCGTCCTCGGTTAAAACAACGAAACAAGAATTGCGACGACCGCGTAAGAAAAAAATGCCGGAAAGTGGGAATCCAAGAAATTCTGCTTACATTATCAAAGTCATCGAATCTTTAAAGAAAAAGACTAAATTTAGCAGGTTCGATGAAATAATCATTTTTTTTTTAATAATCACTATTTTTATCATTGATTCACAATCGAGAATGAATATCTTACAAAATAATATGATAAAAGATAATGCAATAAAAAATATTACATTATTCTACAAATTCTTCAAACATAGATCATTCTCAATTATAATTTGAGTATTTAATGATTTTCAAAAACTCTTTTTCGTGTTACAGAACAGAATTAGATAAACTCTGTAAACTTTATAAGAATTTAATGAAAGAAGCTGGTCAGCAACAAGTGAGTCCATCGATGGGCATTTACAGAAGACCAAGACCAATCCACAGTATCGAAGTAAATTAATATAATCTTCAAATTATTTCATATTTTTGGAAATTTTTTAATCAGTTAGCTGTAATTGACTAGTATACTCGTCATATAGAAAAAGCAGTAACCATTTGCTATGTAAATTGCAATCTTTTGTTCAAACTAAAATATATTCGTAAATTTGAAGACCAATCGTTACAGCTAACTGATAAAATTATATTTATTACTTTTTCTAACATGATATTTTTTATATTAGAAACTTATACTTGTGTTAGGGAATCGATAGATCAATCTTTCGCAATCTTCTTCACAATACTTTCAAAGTAATAACAGAGGATATGTTGGTGGAACGATTATTTTGTTGTTGGGATCGTGAAAGTGAAAGTGCTATTAGATTAGAATCATGGATCATGGGTCTCGATGTTTTTCTCCGTGGCAACCTACAGGATAAAATCGATTTCTGCTTTCGTGTATACGATTTAAACAATGACGGTTTTATTACGAAAGATGAGATCTTTCAATTATTTAAGTAAGTTTGTTTGAAAGTAATCGAGAGCTATTAGAAATAATTTTTTTTTCTTATTTCTAGTTATAAAATACATTCCCCAATTTAGCTGGTAAACCTCGGAATATATTGTATAACTATAATTATATTACTATTTTTCTTTTTACTAAATTAAAATCATATATAGTAGGAGGAATATATTTGACTTCCTCAATTGATACTGTTTTTTTAAGAAATTGTTTGATAAAGCAACCAGGAGAAGAAGATCCGGACGAAGGTATACGAGATTTATCAGAATTAGCATTGAAAAAACTGGACGTCGATCGCGATGGAAAAATATCATTTGAAGATTACGAAATGGCTGTTAAAAAAGAACCATTGCTTTTGGAAGCTTTCGGACAGTGTTTGCCTACAGAAGAAAATTGTACAGCGTTTATAAAATCGTTACAACATTAAAACCGCTATTTTGATTCCATCGAGATTCAAAATATTACAAAGATGTAGGAATTTCATTCGTAATATTAAATAATATAGAATAACATAGTAGGAAATGTGTTATAGAAAAAGAACAGTAAAAATATACATTTTATAACATAAGAGAAACTTTATACTAGAAGCAAGAAATTTACATTAAAAATCTATTGCAGTCCTGTTTGAAGATACATCTTTACTTTTAGCATTTTCACTCATATTTGCATTCAATATATGTTTAACTTTATTAGATTTACCAATTCCTAATTTAGGAAGTCCCCTATTCAAACCCTCTAATAATATACATGCCTTACATATTTCTTGACTTGAAACAAATCCACAAATATTACAGTTTCTTTGCTCTTGATTTTTCACATTGCTCTTTACTTGCATACGTTCACCTAAAATTAGTATTTAATGATTTATTAATTATAGATATAAAAGAAAAAAAGAGAAAAAAGAAAAAGTGAATAGTTATGATGAAATAACTATTTTAAAGATACATACCAGAATGAATGATATCTATGATAGACGTTGGCCTCACTTTCTCCAAATCTTTTAAAAACGTTCGAGCATGTCCTCGATAAGCGTTAGGAGCATATATGCATTCGGTAGAAAAGTAAACTAATTTTTGAAAATGTGCATACATAACAATCTCCTTTTCATAAGCATATTTTAATGGTTTGCATCTAAAAATAGTATCTCCTCCCGACTATAATAAAAAGTAAAAAATTAAGTTAACTTAAGTAAGTTGAAGTGAACCAAACTTAGCATAACTTGTATCATCTTACATTACACGTTAATTAGGTTAATAAAAATTAGAAATTATCTAACCGTTATTATAGCTGTACATCTTTTCAATCTAGCAATGTCACCACGTAAGATATTCATTAAAACTGTCTCAGCTATATCATCCGCATTATGACCTGTTGCAATACAATCTACACCTAATAAAGCTCCTCCTCTATCTAATGCCTGTCTACGAAATACACCGCAGAAAGTACAATTATTTTTTCTTCCAATCTGTAATTGATTTTAAACAAACAAGATATGTTAATATTTAATTTACTACTACAAATGATAAATGTTTGCCTTACTTGTTTTACTATATCGTCCATTGTCCATCCATATATATCTTTGTAAGACAATATTTTTAATGGTATATTGTAATCATTTTTATTTTTCTCCACAGTTTCCAAACTATCATCTCGGTATCCTATAAATATATTAAATCAATGAATATATTAAATCATAGCAAATATATTTGTGTTTTATATACAACATTTCATCAATTTACCAGTAATTCCTTCATCAATCGATAAGAGAAATAATTTGAGTCCATAATTATAGCGTTCATTCAAAGTTTTCAACACGTATGCTAATACTGTCGAATCTTTTCCACCTGATGCTCCTATAGCTACTTTATGTCCAGGTTTAAATAATTTTCCTTTTACAATGGTGTCATGTATTTCAGTTTCAAAGGCGTAGATAAAACATTCTTTGCATAATGTATCAGCGGTCTTAGGTCTCTGATAAAAGTATTTAATTTTAAAATTGAAACTAACTATTATCGCATAACTGAATCGCATAAACCTCTGCTCTCTTATATCACAGATTATAGAACATCGTATATATCATGAAAAGAGTATATACTTACTTTAAGAATAGCATTCTTGCCACAATTTCTAGTACATTTTACAGGCATTTTAAAAAAATTGCGTTATTTAAATGTTATATATTGCTTGATATGTAAAATATTTCTATATACAAAAAATTGCTTTTGTAAATAATCGTATTAAATATATTTAATTAATAGTATTTATTTAAAAAGGTTAAATGTGTAATGTACGTATTATTACTTAAAAACGTATTATTGAAATCTTAAGTATGATCTTATTATCAAAATCCTAAAACAAAAAAGAACATGGTATAATAATTGTATCAATCATCATAAAAATAAGGAAAATGAATCTTCTTAATTAATTAATTTGTTAATAATATTAAAAAATAATATTTCAATATGATAAATTGTATTTATATTATACTATTATTAATATATTTTAGCAAATATAGAAATAATGATTTCTTACGGTTAATCTTCTGGCTTTTCTGGAGGAGGACCACAAGGTTGTAGCATTTTCTCCATAAGATTAAATCGTACACGTGCCTTCGTTTCGTTTTCAGCGATTGCAAAGAAATTTAATAAATCGTAATGTCCCATATACGAACTACAGGAATCCCGATGTTGATTCACAAGCCACTCGAATTTAGTTGTATCTGCGTGTCCAGTTCCAATATATTTAGATTGCAAATGTTCTAACTGGCTATGTATATTATAACGTTCACCCATACTTTATATTTTACTTCTCTATTTTTTTTTAAGGATACAACAAAATTCTATTAATTATATTCTTTTTTTAAATAACTTCAAAATTATTTCTTACAATGTTTTATTTATTTGTTCACATTCCATATATATGTAAGTCAAAGATGACCTTACTAGCATTATTTTTCATCAGTGTTATCAACCCTACCAAACTAAATATTACTTATACGAAAGTACCAATATTGAGTAAACAAAATTTTCTAGCATATGAATGTAGTTTAGTGAAACTAATGCACATGCGCGTTATGACGACATAGAAAAAGACAGACTATATAAAACGGGGACACATGAGAGTAACATGCTGAGATATAGGAATATAACCTTCAAAAACTATTATTTAAAATTAATAAATAATAGGGCTTATTAATATGAGATGATAGAACGAATATATTGTAATTGTTAATTAATTATTATTATTTTATTTTAATTGTTATTATTATGATTATTATTATTATTATTACATAAAATGGAGTACTTCACCGAAACATCTAATAATATTAATAAGCCAAAATTAACAAAACTTGGAATTAGTCTTATAGCAATAACAGGTATGCAATTAATATTTCATTTTACACGAATGTATTTTATTCCAATTTAATAATAGCCTTTTATATAATTATTTGTTATTAGGAGGATTAGCAACAGCTATTAGCGTAGTATGCATACCCTTTGTAAGTCCTGCATTCCGTAAGATCTGTTTACCCTATGTACCAGCGACAAATCAACAAGTACTAAACGTTTTACAAGCTTTAAAAGGACGTTCAGGTTCGTTGATTGATCTTGGTAGTGGAGATGGACGCATTGTAAGTTATAAAATGTTAATTAAATATGGAAGAATAAAGGGGTAATTTTTAACGAAGAAAATCTTTGCTTTACGAATAGGTTTTAGCAGCAGCAAAAGCTGGTTTCAAATCGTATGGCATAGAATTAAATCCATGGCTTGTATGGTATTCTAGATTAATGGCTTTTAAAAATGGTTTAAGATCTCAGACTTGTTTCTTTAGAGAAAATTTGTGGAAATGTGATTTACAAAATTACAATAATGTTATTTTATTTGGGGTAGAACAAATGGTATTTATTTTCATTTAATTTTATTGTTTTTACTTCCATATATTTATATACGATAATAAAATCGCTCTTACAGATGGGAGATATCGAAGAAAAATTTAATACAGAATTGCAAAAAGATTCTGTGATAATAGCATGTAGATTTCCTCTTCCCAATATGAATCCAATTGCAACCATTGGCGAAGGTGTTGATACTGTTTGGTTGTATAAGAAAAGATAAAAATGCTAATTTATGGATTAAATAGGTAATACTATTTACTTTTCATTATTAAACAAATTATATTTGTTTATCTAATTATTGGACGTATATTGATTATTATTTTATTAAATATTTACAGTTACAAAAAGTACAAAATAAAATATAAACGTGTATATTGGAGAAATTATCCCCAATTATTGCTAAATCACAGTAATAAAATATAGTAATAATAATAATAATAAAAGTATAAGATATTAAAATATTTTTATTAAAATTTAATAATTTTCGTCGTACAAAATTAAATATAAATTGTTAAAAATTAATTTATCTAAATATTGCATCAAATATCAATGATCGATTATAAAAAATTGAGCTATAAGATTTAATATACCAATAATTGGTATTATTAAATGTATGATTGTTGTAACTGTAGTTAATTTTCTTTGCTTTCGTAAAACAGATAAATGAAGTAAACTCGGTAAAGTAAATACATAAATTAGACCGCTTAAAGCACCTGTATATCTTATGACAGTTCCAATATACGGTAAAAATGTAGCAAATAATATAGAAATCAAAACTAAAATAAAATTGGTTATCAAAGTAGTGTAAATAGTAGATTTCTCACATATTGATGAAATCAATTGAATTCTTAGCATATATGTGAGTAATGGATAAACTGTAAATAATTGAAATAATAATACTATACGAGCAATTACTGTTAAAGGATCCCATTTTTGAAAATTATTTAATAAGTTCTGTAAAAAGAAAAAAGTATATATCTATGTAAATTCGATAATTAAAAATTTTTAATTATTTTTAATAATATAATTATGTACTTACGTCTTGAATGCACGATTTAGCAAGAGGAAAACATACGAAAAATATTACACCTACTATAATGTAGGTTGTTGTAACAAGACCATATGCTATTGTCAAGTCTCTTCCCTATTATTTGAAAAAAATATTTGATAAATGTTTTTTAATTTATACGCAAATATGAATTATAAACAAAATTTACTTACATTTTTGGATTGATCACGATTACTTTGCATTATAGTAATTATAATGTTATGAATGAAAAATGATAGTGCTAGCATACCAGACAATGCTGGAAATGTAGGCTTCAATACCCAGCTACCTTCCCACATTGATCTATCCATATGCAAACCCCATGATGCAGATTTTATTAAAACAAATATAATTATATATACTATCGATACAGTCCCTGAAAAAATAAAATACATTTATACAAATTGAATTATTTAGAAATTATATTTAAATGAAAATATCATTTATTTAAAAAGTAATATTATTGATTTACCAAGAGAATTGAATTTTGTGAAAAATGTAGTGCTATTGAAGTTGAGTAATGGAAATATTATTATTGCTAAGAATGCAGGTACTGTTTTATGTAAATCCCATGACGGACCTAAAGCATCAAATGTGCGTTCTTGAACCGTTATTATATCACTGCCATTATACATTTCTTTTCTTGTACACAAAACTGTAAATAAGATGAATCATTTTTTATTGTTAAACAAAAATATAATAAATTATGATTAATTGACATTAATAATTCTTATAAATATGAATAATTATAAAATGTAAAGAGAAACGCAAATATTAAATGAACGAATGAGATAAACGTATGTTTAAGCAGAGCGTAATGGAGTTAACATTTTCTGAACACAAATCATAAATTTGACATACAGATAGATACGATTATTTTTAAATGTGATACAAAATTACATTGAAATGTTTTGTTCTGATTCTTTTTACGTTATCAAAACTATCTTGAAAAAGAAATAAACTTCATTTTAATTCGAAATAAATATGTACCTTCGAAACTATTTGTGTTGTTTTCAATTATAGAATATGTAGGCAGTCCCATGACATTATCTAAAATGTAAGTTAGAGTTCGTTATAATTATCTTTTCGATACTAAATGAAATAAATCTTTATAATGTCTTATAATCTTACCATAAAAAAAATTAATTGAATTATATAAAAAATTAGACATTAATATCCAATAAGCTATCGTTGCGCCAAACAAAACTGAAATACTAAAGATTCTCGCTATGTATTCTACCCATTTGTTGAGAAATATTCTACTCAATTGTACAACTTCAACTTTCTCTTGTGAACCTTAAAAAAATGTAACCATTAGATTATCGTCATGATAAAAAATATTGTTTTTACTTTTGTTATTGGCTCACCATGGTATTTGTGTACAACTATTAAACGATGAGCAGTATAAAGACACAAACCACCCATTGCTAATACAAGGATAATTCCAGGAAAAAAACCTGCCATTTGAATACCCCATGGCATAGTAAGCAAAGACGAACCTAATATTGTATTCCATATCGAGAAACTAAAAATAAATATGAAGAGATGATTATTATACAAGATTATAATACTAAAGACTTGAAGTTCTTTTTTGCATCCTTGGACTTTGGATTGAACTTTAATAAACAAGGATATTCTGGAGAAACACAAAAGTGTATTCTCTCTATATTGGTGAGATATTAATTTTAATATATCGCTAATTAAAGTCAAACAGAGATGTCTGATAATTATTGAGTTAAGTTATAAATAAGACTTTCCTGAGTGAAATTTATTATAGTAGATTTTATATATATTCTGACATACATTTATTTTTAGTAATCATTAATAAGATTTCATTGAAATTGAAACTTATTTATGACTTAACTTAATCTTACAAATATTAAATATAAATTATGGAAATAAGAGAAAAATTATAGTTTAGCATCAAATTTATTATTATCGTAATATCATTGTCTCATTCATCTTAAATTTGTATTTAAAAAATTGGTTTTAATTATAAAGGAAAATATTTTTTAAATAATGATTATTATCGGATTAATTTTAAATATATAAAATAGAATCATTCTTTTTCTACTTGCGACAACAAAAAATATATAAATCAATACTTCGAAAATTCTTCCTCGATAAGATACGATTGATTACATTAAGATATTCTAAAAAAATTCTAAAAATACATTCAAAAATAATCTCTCCTTAATTAATTCAAATATTTTATTCAATTAAAATAGATTATCTTATTGAATTTTTCGAAAAATATTATTTAACGTTATTAAAAAAAAAAAAAAAAGAAAGAAAAGAAAACATTATAAAAGTATGATTCGAATATAAAATGTTGAATCGAGCTCCCAAATATTAGATCGTGCTGAAAGTTTCTTGCTTTTTCTTTTTTAGCAAGTTTAAGATGTAGATTATTTTTTATTTAATATTATATCAATGAATAACATATGAGATTTTGTAGTTTATTAATTGTTTCTATACTATCTATATATTATTCAGTAAAATAACGTAAAATAAAAAATATTGTGCATGTAAAGTTAGAAAAAAAGGAAAAAGAAAAAGAAAGAAAGAACATTTGGAGAAGATCTAATACAAAAATGCATATAGTGGAAATGCCCAGCAGAGAAAATTCGACGGTGCTACGGGCGTTGACCTGTCTACAGGAAGAGGGAGGTGAGGTTAGGTAAGGTTAGGTGAAAGGGTGGAAAGGGGTAAGGGGAGAAGAGAAGTTCGTCTGTCGCCCGGGCAACAGACGGTCACAGACAGAGCACTAACCCTTTCGATACGATGTTGAACACAAGTAGAACGTTTGCTGCATGCAAACCGGTCGGACACCGGCTGCTGGTTTAACCAGCCGGGGGAAGATAGGAAAACCGTTTTTATTGTCACCTTTGTCAAAAAGATTGTTCAAGTTTTAGCGAGCGTTTAGTACAAGTTAGAAATAACGTTACTTTTCTTCTCGTATTAATGGCATCGTTTTAATTAAAATTCGTAATTAATTATTACGAATTAAATTCGTTGTTCTCATAATCGTCGTCGTTATTATCGTTGTCGTTCTCGTTGTCATTGTCGCGTTGTCGTTGTCATAGTCATTTTTATAGTACATTAGAATATTTTTCTCATCGATCAGGTTAATGTGTGTTGGGCGTGGATGAAAGATTCATCATAAAAAACGCGTTAACGACGATAATCTGCACAGGGGGGTCGACGACCGTAATTCGTTTAAAGTCCTTCAGACAATGACCATGATACGGTAAGTTCAAATTCTAATTAGACAATGTTGGATAATTATATATATATATATATATATATAATAAAAGTAGTATTCTGTTAGTTTAAAAAACTATGACCTTTTAATCGTTACACATTTCTTCCCAATATTATTTTCTTTAAAAAAAGAGATAGATATATAAATGTACAGATAACAATTGCTTACAATTTATAAAGAATTTATTTGATTAGTTAGCAATGACACGTTTTACGATGACCCAATTGAGATAATATTTTTAGGGTAAAACGATATTTTATTTGTCAATTATACGGCTAACGCACAATGAGAGATAACCTCTTATGATTAGATGAAATCATCGAATGCACGCGTGATTATCTCTAGTTTTTGCTGGATAATTTATACAGTATTTTTTTTTTTAACTTTTTTTTTTATACACATGATATACATATGTACATTTCCCTGACGACATATCTTTACGTCATATGATAAGGAGGGAAAATTCAATTTAAAATATACAAAATAGCAGATGGTGACGAATTGTTATTTCAAATTTCGCAATTATTCGAAATAAATAAAAAAAAAAAAAAGAAAAAAAAAGAAATGCACATCATTCGATAACTTCTTTGAACTTCGAACTACGAAGAGCGAGTCTTTAAACAAATGATGAATTTAAAAATAATTTCATACTATATAATATTAATTTATATTTTTAAAGCCATAATTATCATCAATCACAATCTATATTTTCTCATTTTATTTCTTCATTTCAAATATAGGGAGTTATTATTAAGCAACATGATATGCTTATCAATGTTAAAAAGAAAAAAGAAATATAAAGTATTTTCTGATGCAAATTCTATTTAAAATGTATCATTTCATTTTTATTCTTTTCTTTACGAAACACGTAGATACTCATGTATCTCACAATATGTTTTTACATGGAAGTAAAAATACTATCTCTTTCACTTATCTATGAATACTTTAACATTAAATTAAATACTTACATTGTGACTAGAGAACTTTGTTTCGGCTTAATATCTTTGTTTAAAATCTCTGTATCTTCTTGTCTTATTGTCAAATCAGTTGATAAATATTCTTTAATATATTCCTTTGTCAATGGTTGCTTGTTACTTTCTTCATACTTCTTATTTCTTGTCTAACATAACATAGTTATAATAATAATAAGTAAGAACGTTACGATCATACATGTATTTATTAATTTCCTAATATTCTGATAATTTCACCAAATCATAGTCGTGTACTCCGTAATGTCTTTCTTCAATAAAAGTCAAAGGCTGACATATATTTGTTAGCGTAGATGTATTATCTTGTAAAAGAGGAGGTAATCTTCTTGGAAGTACAGTAATTGTTGAATTTAAGCTACCAGCTTCTATGGTCCCATATCTTTCAAAAGTATAGATACTTTTTACTAAACAACATACTAATATAATATACACACAATATATTAGATATTTGAATGATCTACTAACTTGCATTCTAAATCACTTGTTTCAGAATTTTGAAATATAACCGATCCATGACTACCATGAGAATCTGAAGAAAGTAATGGTGTACTTTCTGATCCGCTATCATGGTGCGTATTTCTACCTTTCCAATGATCAGTAGGCATATACATAATTTAATCCTAACAACAAAAATAAACCAAATGTTATTATTCCTATGATAATTAAATGCAGTCTATAAAAATTTATATATATTATTGTATAACATACTTTTTTAAATTCTGCAACACATAATAATTAAATAGAATCCCATAGATATTACTTTTTTATAAAAATATATATAAAAATGCTGATCTTTTACAATTATTTTTTAAATTACATCAATACATTTTAAAATGAAAAACAAAAGAAGTACAGGAAACTTCACTAACAACACTATAATGTTTAAAACACATGTTTTCACTACAAAGTCTATTGGAAAACTGTATTCGGGATAGCTACTTACATATCTGTTTTGTAAACCTCGAACTTATATCAGGAATCCTTGATACAACATATATGTCCTCCTCCTCTTCCTCCCCTATCCCCTCCTGCCTCAATCCCCTTCTCTTTTCTTCCTGGTCTTATTCATGCTCTTATTTTGCCTACTGATGGTTACCACAAACTGTTTCGCACACATAAGTCTGACATTTTTTTTTAACATGATCTTGAGCTTTTCTAGAAGCGTAATTGCGATAATATGTTTGGGATAAATCAATACGAATGAAATTGAAAACGAATTATTTTCAAACGTGTTGTGATAACGTTTACAAAGATTATATTTGTTTTACGTAAGATTTGAATGATACAAGTTTTAATTAATCTTTTTAACTATCCGATAATTTTCATTGATTTATTCATTGTTATATCTATTTTTTCAAGTACTCTACTTATGCTATTTAAAAATGGCGCGTAAAGGCATGGGAGTCAAATATTCGACTTTTAATTATTTATCGAAGCGATAATTAAAATCAAATAAAAGTAATGAAATCTATCATTGTTTAAATAGAACGAAAAAAAAAACAAAAATTATAACGATTAATCGTATTCATTCTCGTTAATTTGATTTCATTATTATATGATAATTGTGATATTAAATCGTCCAACAAGTTTTTTGAAGTTATTCTTCGCGTAATTTGACATAAACAATATTTTTTAATTTACGTTATTTTACTGATTATTATACAATATAGAAAAATATAATAGAGATCAGAATGAGAATCGTATATTATTTGGTAAAATTAATATTAAATAAAAAGTATTATGCATGTAAAACTTGTTAAGAAAAAGCACAAAATTTTCAGGAAAATTTAGTATTTTTAGTTTGATTAGAAGTTAAAAAAGAATAAAGAATTAATTATGTATTTTTTTGTTTGTTTTTTGTTTATCTCATAAGTATATAAATATTTTATCTTGTTTAGAAATCCTTGATATGTTTTTAGTTCTGTATCTAAGCGCGCGCGCATATGTGGTGAGGTTGTGGGGGGGGGGGTCGCGATTTTTTAAGATGGTTGACCCGTGCCCTTGAATGTCATTGGTAGCGAAGTTAGAAACCCGTTGATAGAATTTAGTCTGCCACCGGACGTTGGCGAAGTTTATTCTATGTACAGATAGTATCGCATAATTACTTTTACTATTATTTCATATAATTTTCAAACAATAATAATTTGTTTAGTCATTCTCGTTGTCTTTTCAATCACGTTTAAATATATTAGAAAAAAAGAAATATGTCAAGCGCAGTGAGCAGTTCATCGGTGGAGACAAAAGTGTATGAAGGCCAAAAGCCGGGTACATCTGGACTTCGAAAGGCTGTTCGAGTTTTTCAACAGGAACATTATACTGAAAATTTTGTCCAAGCTATATTAGATGCTTTGGGTAACCAATGTGTCGGGTCTACTCTCGTTGTTGGTGGTGATGGACGTTATTATGGGAAAGATGCTGTTAAAAAGATCATTAGAGTTGCTGCTGCCAATGGAGTATGTTCATCAAATAAAACTATTGTTATTTTTAACGTTATTATACCTATATTTATGTAACGTAACTTAATAGAAATTAAGACATTTAAATTGTCTTATTGTGTGTCTTTATTTTTTATAGTTACAAAATTTGATTTCATTTATGATTAAACTGACACATATGATCTTCTAATGTATTTTTATTTCTGTTACACTTGGCAAAGCCAGCTGGCAATAACGACAAGAGTAATGCGACAATGACATCTATTATTTTAGGTAAGGAGGTTGATTGTTGGGCAAAATGGAATCCTTTCGACACCAGCTGTATCCGCTATAATTCGTAAATACAAAACACAAGGAGGAATAGTATTAACTGCGTCGCACAATCCTGGTGGTCCTAATGCTGATTTTGGAATCAAATTTAACTGTGAAAATGGAGGACCTGCTCCGGATGGAGTTACTAATAAAATTTATGAAATTACTAAAACGCTAAAAAGTTATAAAATAATACCAGAGATAAACATAGATATTGATAAAATTCAAAACGTTTCTATTCAAGTCGATGGGAAACCATTTGATGTTGACATAATTGATTCCGTAAATGATTATTTAGAACTTATGAAAGAAATTTTTGATTTTACTAGTATTAAAAGTTTATTGCAAGGAAGTGAACAAAGACCAGCTTTCAAGGTTCTTATTAATGGAATGAATGGAGGTATTGTAAAGATTTTATATAACTTTTAAATAACCATTTATATTCATCGATAAAATAATTAAAATTATGTTTTAGTTACGGGACCTTATATAAAACGTATATTTAGTGATGAATTAGGTGTTGATAATTCAAGTCTCGTTAATATAACTCCGTTAGAAGATTTTGGAGGACTTCATCCTGATCCAAATTTAACTTACGCCATAGATTTGGTAAACGCCATGAAAAATAATCCTAATAATGATTTTGGAGCTGCTTTCGATGGAGATGGAGATAGAAATATGGTAATAGTATTTGAATCTGAATAAATCATATATAAAATAGTATAAATTAATTGGTTTTATTGAAATTTCTACTTTAACATTATTGCAGATACTAGGAAAAAATGCTTTTTTTGTAACACCTTCTGATTCATTAGCAGTATTGGCTGCTAATTTAACATTAATACCTTATTTTCAAAAGACTGGTGTTAAAGGATATGCAAGATCTATGCCGACAGGTGCAGCTGTAGATAGAGTAGCTCTTAAAGGTGGAATTACATGTTTTGAAGTACCTACTGGTTGGAAGTATTTTGGTAAATATTATAATTAATATAGTCTTTTATTGTATTTCATCTATCGTGTTATAAAATAATGAATTAAATTAAATTATTAGGAAATTTGATGGATGCTGGTCGTCTATCACTTTGCGGAGAAGAAAGCTTTGGTACAGGTTCTGATCATATACGTGAAAAAGATGGCATATGGGCTTGTCTCGCATGGCTCAATGTTATCGCTAAACTTGGAAAATCTGTTCAAGACGTATTATTAGATCATTGGAAAGTTTATGGACGGAATTTCTTTACGAGGTATAAATTATAAATTATGCTGTTACGTTAGATAATAATTCGAGAATAATTTATATTATCGTTATGTAATACTACACATGTTTTCAGATATGATTACGAGAATTGCGAAGTAGAAAGTGCAAATAAAGTGATGCAGGAGGTTGAAACAGTAATTCAAACAGCAGGATTTGTTGGTAAAACCTTATCTTCAGAAAATAAAACTTATACTGTTAAACTTGCAGACAATTACTCGTACACTGATCCCGTTGATGGGAGTCAAGCCAATAAACAAGTGAGATTTCAATTTTTCTAAGTTTTATAAATTTATTTTAATTATATTATTATTTAATTATATTATTTTATAAATTAGGGCTTACGGATATTATTTGAAGATGGTTCTCGTATAATATATCGTTTATCCGGAACTGGAAGTTCAGGAGCAACGATTCGTTTATATATTGATAGCTATGAAAATGATCAATCTGTTTACGAAAAAGATGCTCAACTAATTTTAAAACCATTAGTCAACATTGCATTAGATTTAAGTAAATTATCTCAGCATACAGGACGCGATGCACCAACTGTCATTACATAAAGAGGTAATATATATTGTTCTCACAAATATTTCTTACGGTTACAGTTTTACTCATTATTTCATAATACAAAAGTAAAACTGTTTGTGAATAAATAAAAAAGAAACATTGTGCCATTCTATTATTATAATTAGGACAGATTAACATTGGAAAATTTCATTGTCCATTATTTAGTAATCTTTCCATTTTTATACAGATTTTTACTTACATTAATATGAAAGCAATATATTAATGTCTTGTTATAAAATAGCACACTATTCATATAGTGTCATAATCATTACGTTAATGTATCATTAAAATTGAAACTTAATGAGTAATTTAGATGCACATGTTTTGAATCGAACAATTTCTTATGCAAAACAATAAAATATATAATGGAAAAAAGACAATATAAATGTTTTGCTTCGATATAAAAATAATCTTAATCTCATAAAATTGTACCACTGCAAACAAATTATGCTATTCTTTCATTTAACTTTTATTATATTAGTATATGTATTTTTAAAATGTTCATTTTATAAAACAAGAAATAAGTTTTACATTAATATAGAAAAAGTCGGCACTAAAATTCACATTTTAATGCAAGTTATACATTTACTTTAATTTTTTATAAAAATCTCAATTAATTTTATCAAATTAAATAACCGTTGTACTAAAATAATTTAATGTAAATTTTTTGGTAACGAGCTTATGTTTGTAGTGATCACTAATAGTTATATATGATTAGAAAATAGTTCAAATGGCATCTGACACGGCTATTAAGTTCTAATTATACCATACCTTCTTACAAAGAAAATTAAAGTCTATTTAAGAATAAATATTTACTGCGAATAAATGAACACGCAGTTATTAGAAAAAGAATTATTTATAGAAGTTTAAAATATATGTAAAAATATTCGATGGAACAAATAGTAAAATATATACTTTGTTCTAATAATTAATTCATATTTTATAATAGTATATGATAATTAATTATAAAAACTACAATCGATGCGCTATTATTTTATTTTATCAGAAAAATATTAAAGTTAAAACCGTGTTACTTGTCAGTTTATTAAATCATTTGAACTAATATGAACTATCAAAACTATATAACATATAATAACGTATTTTGTTTATTTTATTGCTGTATATTATATTAGATATTCTTTATATATATTAGTAACAATTATTTATGAATACAAAAATTATATGTTCTATTAATCATGCTTTTTTTATGTGATCATTAAAAAAGAAAAAAAAAAAGAAAAAAAGCGAAAAAAAAGAAAGAAAAAAATGTTCGACATCATAATAATAAAATATTATATCAGAATTTGTATTTTATTGAAGCTATATTAATGTCTTGATATTGATCTTGATAAAGTAAATGAAACATAGAAAGAAGCATGAGTATATAAATTGCTTGGACGGTTTTTCAAGCATTGTGAAAATAATGACAGGAAATGTTTTATTTCTACGGTCAATATATATCACAAAGCTTGAAGAAATATATATCTTAATGTAGATACGATTCCTAATCATCGAGATACTTAGCATTTAGCATATTATATATGTTTTGTTAAGATTTAAATAATATTTAAATCTATCAAAAATTATTGATGAAAAGAAAAAATCATAATTACCGCATAAAAATAATTGTCCATTCTTAGACAAATTTGTATACATATGTCCATACTAATGATAAGTACGTACTATAGCAAAATGGAACAATTCATTTCTGTTTTTCTAATTTTATTATTATACTTTTTCATATTTATATATAACTAATAAATCTGCTCGGTATCTCACTGAAGTTAATTGATAGGGTAAAATATGTAGAAAAATATATATAAAAAGAGAAAAATTTGATTAACCGTTACAATATATATGTATATGTATATGTATATGTAACAAAATCTACTCACCATAAAAAAGGTGTGTGTATAAATGACACAATTAATCAATGGAATGGTAGATAGTAGTGTACATTTTTTGTAGCAATTATAAAGAAGTATGTCAAAACATTGGTATATAACAATAATAATAACATTCATATATATATATATATATATATTTTTATAATAACAATAATAATAATAATATATTATCTTTTATTTTTATTTGTTTAATTTTTTTTTTCTACTAATAATATTAAATGCTATCAGAACAATTTACAAAGAAGCATTCAAGTAAGAGAACAATTTTAGCTTTCAAAAAAACAAATCGATGAAACGAAGAACATGTCATTTTCATATGTTTATTTTTTCTTCGTGATCGACACCATTATTAAAATGAAAAGATATGCAGCAATATATAATTCAGAAGATATATTAAAAATAATAAAAGAAACTTAATCATGAAATTAACTACACATTTTGTGCAAGATGCAATTGCCGGTGTTTGAAGAGATTGTGGAGAGCGAATTTTGTAAATAGTAGAAGAAGAAGAAGAAGAAGAAGAAGGGGGGGATACTTGGGGACCTGAGCTGACACAAACTCCCATTCAGCTTATTGCCATTGTCATAGAGTGTTTTCAAGAATTTTGGATGGTTCATAAAGAAAAAAAAAAAAATAATAAAAAGATGGAAGAAAAAAAAAAAGAATGGAAAAAGAAAATTTAAAAATACTCTCTATGACATAGCAATGATCTGCAGTGCGGTAGCAGTGTCATAGAGACCAGCAATGACTGCCGATTTTACTGTAAAAAGAAATGTTAACATATAACATTTGTATCATAATAAATACTAATTATCATTGTAAGGAAATAAGCCAGTGGCTATGCATTAAGCACGCAATCTTAGTTTCAACAATATGGCCAAATAATTAATATTCATTTTGATAAATATCTACGTTGCATATGTGTGCACAGAGTATGCAAAAACAAAAAGAATATATGTAGACTTTTTATTTAAAACTTAAAATATTGTCAGATTGTTATTTGATATTAACAAATCCCTACAATGAAATATATTGAAAGGAATGATTGTGTCAAAGATAATACTTTTAATTATAACGAATATCTATTCTACTTGTGTAAAATATTACAATATTTTATTTTGTACAACGGTATATATTTGATTGGGTATATTTTATTTAGAACAATGAGCATCGATGATGATAATTATGAAAGAACTTTAGTGTCGACTAATTACTATATTTTCTATACAATCACATAAACATGCGAATATCATTTGTAATGAAATTAATCTAATCATATATGTTTTATAATTTGTACATTGTAGCAGAAATTGGGAAAAAACATTAATAATTTTCAATAAATATTCAACTTCATTTAATATAAATGATAATTTCAATTTCAATTTATTTTATACTTCTAATATAATTATAAAATGATACAATGTGTAAATTATAAATTGATTGATATTGTGCATTTGCATCCAAAATATTCTTTTTTAATTATTCTTATTTAACACTAGATGGAAATAGTGTTGTTCCCTCCCCCACATTTATATTCAAACTTAAATATTTAATAAATACAGTTGTATGTACAATTTGAAAACGCATAATTTTGTCTGTACAATGGAAAGTAATAATTTAGAAATGTCAAACAACTTTTGCTCTGATTGTAAACTTGTTTTAAAATCTATATACAGTGTTGGTAGCGCGTCTTCAATAAACGAATGCGAATCATTAAGCGATAAATCCAAAGATCGTAATTCATTATTAGACGAATATAAGACAAATTTGAACGAAGAAATAATTAATAAAAATAATGATAAATTGAAGAATCCACAATATTTTTCTTATAAGAATAAGTCACCTTTACCAATATTACATACCAATAAGAAAAATAATATTACATCACAAGAAGGACATACATTATTAGATAAAAAAAGTCCAATAAAAAAATTACCAAAAATATATAGTTTTGATAATTATAAAGAACGTTTGAATAATTCTAAACCTAAAATTATAGAAGATAAAATATTAAAAGGTATTGAACAATTACCGATGAATACTTGGAAAAGACAGAAATTACAAACTCCAAATAATAAACATGATGATTTTACTTTTAACCAAATTTGTTTTATGAACTCTAAACAATGTAAAACTACAAAATATGATAATGAAAAATATTGTCAAAAGGAACAAAATAAATATACTGATTTTAAAAGTTTGTACAAATCAAAGATGCAAAGCAATTGCGTTCAAATGAATTTTCTTGAATTATCAAAGCGCTTTGACTCTTCAAGTAGAAAATGTGAAACTGATTTTACCAAAGAACCTAATTATATCGTGCAACTTAACACGTTAAAAAATACTATATTAAATCGACGTAAAAAAGTATTAAATGTAGCTCAAAATTTATTGATGCTTAGGTGAGATATAGTCCTTTACACATTACATATTTATCCTTTCTTTTTTAATGTAAATTATATAATTAATTAATTTAGCTCCTATCTTCAAGAACTCTGCAATTCTATGTCAGGAACAAAAGTTCTAAATCCAGACATAGAAAATACAAAAACAAATAAAGATACTAATTTAAATATAAATCAAAAAGTAGATAAAAGTACTAGTCCGCTTTTATTTTCTGAGAGCAGCAATCCTGTTGTAATAAATAATCCTACAGAAATGAAAACAAATAGTCGAGATATGTATACTTACAATCCATATCGTACTAAAAATAATTTGCAAAAAAAGATGTAATTATATTATTATTGAAGGGTGTATATATATAGAAACGATTTCATTGGAATAGAAACAATAACTTATTTATTTGAAAATATAAAAACAATTTTATTTTATGTGCTTATTCATTACATCATATCGTAGTCATCTCTCTGTAACAAATAATATAAAATTTATTAACAATGTTATATAAGTCAAAAATATGTATTAATGCTTAATGAAATACTTACAGCATCATGGTATTCCATAATATGCTTTTTAATGGCAGATGTATTGACCCATGTTACAAAATCTTCAAGATTTCTAAAATAATAACGCAGTGAGTTTTTTTTTTTATTAATGATCTTCTAATTTGTATAATATTAATATCTTAAATTAATGTGTTTACTGCGTTTATTACCTTGTTACTAAAAATGCTGGATCTTTTATTAATTCTGTTCCCACTCTAACATGCCCTTGTTCGATAAACTGGGTTGCCAATTTTATATTTTCACTCATTTTATTACGAACCATGATAACTGGCAATCGTCTTCTACAAAATGAACTTGCATGTACTTTTTGCGTAAGGGATAAGTCAGATTTATGAGATATTAAACCCATTATGTATAATTTCTCCAATAACATTGCACTTTGTTCTATGCGAAATGGATTATCAGCATCAAGCTCTTTAATTTTCTCTCCTAATTCTCGAATTTGACGAGACAATTTATTGTATCTATAAAATGAACATATTCAAGTTAAAAATCATATATTAAATACACACACACATTTTACACATTAAATTTTATTAAATATTATATAGAATACAAAACAAAAAAAAATTTGTA
Organism: Polistes canadensis; assembly: GCF_001313835.1. Taxonomy (NCBI): domain Eukaryota; kingdom Metazoa; phylum Arthropoda; class Insecta; order Hymenoptera; family Vespidae; genus Polistes; species Polistes canadensis. The sequence continues at coordinate 195,213 of NW_014569769.1, read as the reverse complement.
TACTTTGTATAATCACTCCTTTTCTGAATTCTAAAACGTCTTAAGATTTCGACTTCATGTAAATTGTTATCCGCTTCCCAGGAAATAAAATCAACTTTCTTTAATAATTTTTTCTCGTGATATTTTAATTTTCGCACCATGTTTGTTTATAATAACTTAATAAAAACGTGAATATTTATACACAAAACTTTTCTCAATCAATGAGGTTAGAAACACGTGTGTAGCTAGGATTACCAAATTATAAAAAATTAATTCGACTAGTAACAGTACGTCCTAGAGACTTTAATCTTAGGTAGGCACGAAACAAAAGACGTCAATCTTTAATGCACAAGTTGCATAAAAGAAAATGTTTAGTACGGGAATTATAATAAAGTGCAAAGTGCAATGTTAGCAAGGAAAGTCATAGTGCATCTCGTTTTCTTCAGATTATTTCTGTTGTATATATGGTGAAGACATCAGCGGCTGTTAGGGAAAAAGCACATAAGCAAATAGAAGTAATGTCTCATTAAATGTATTTTAATTATAAATAGTTTTAATTTTATTAATAACGTAATGTTTGAAATTTCTAAAAAATATCTTCTTTTTAGATCTTTATTTATAGGTTAAGAATAATAACCAATAATTTTATAATTCTTATATTGTTAGGTTATAATGTTTGTAATATACATTATTATTTAACATATTATTATATATTCCTACATATTAAAGAAAAAAAATATAAGAATATGAACCAATCTATATTTTTTTTATAAAATTATTTTAACTATAAAATTGAACGCATATTAGGCACTGCTTATATAAAAATATATTGTTTGTCATTGCGTGCAAATGTATAAGGGTAATCAAATACATAATGTAGAATTAATTAATTTCATGTATGTTAATATTATGTAAATGGAGGGTTTATTGATGATATAATATTAATTTTCATTCATATTACCGCGGTATATATATAGAAATAAAAATTTCAATCATATAACTTACATCTTAACGCAGTTGAGACTTAATATAACTCATTAATTATTAATATAAATTATTATGGATTAATATAAATAATATTAAATATGTTTTATTAAATATTCCAATTGCAGCAAACTTTGGTACTTGTAAATCAAAAAAGCACTAGTAAATATATACTTAAGCGATAGTTAAAGTAATCTTATAGGACGTAGTTAATAAAAACATTATCCTTATTTAAGTTTTGTAGGCATGAACAAAATATTTTTTAGTTATACAATGATCTTCTCATTGGAAGCCCATTCGTATTTGCAGGGAAGAACATGTTGATATCGATATGGAATTAAAAAATAAAAACCTATATATATATATATCTATATATATGTATATACTATCGTATAATATATGAGACCTTACATATTATAATAATTTGTTCATAACATAATTGTCTGTGTATAATATACTATGTAAAGTATATAGAGAGTACAATTCATATCACAAGTAAAAAATAAGCTAATTTTTTTCTTAATAGATCAGTACAACTTTTAGAAGATTTCGTTTTATAAATAGTATGAATAGATAAATCAATATTTTAACAATAATAATTTCATATTAAATTTTATCGACTATAATTATTATATAGCCTTGTTTGATGACTGTTACAATCAATTTTTCTTTTAATTAGCACCTTTTTTTCTTTTTTTTAAGTTGTAATAAATCAAATTTAATCATAACCAATTACAAATTTTAATTGTATATATTAGAGCTATTAAAGGGAAAATAATAATAGTAAAAAAACAGAAAAAACAAATTGGGAAAAGATACAATTGTAATTATTTGTCTTTAGGGATTACTATTACAGAGAAGATTTATATATATTACTTTCTTCTTACTCTTATCATTGCAATATATTCCCAATAATATACGTATGATAGATAAGAGGAAGAAATTTCTTGTGGATATTTATAAAATTGTGCAATAAACATTAAAATGTAACTTATTCGAGTCAGGATAATTTTTGATTAATTTACAATATTTTAAGGAATTTCAGTATACAGTAATAATTCTTTTCTATTTGCTTTTAGACAATAAAATGTATTTGTCCGCGGGGGAGGTGGGACAAAATGATTATTAAATTTATAATAGAGCAATAGAGGCGCAACAAATATGTAATAGAATTTTTTGAATAACAATGAAAAAATTGATCTTGGAAGATGTAATGACATTTGAAATGGTATTAAATATTTAATGAATAGCTTATAATCTAACATTATAATTATGTATCCTTAGATCATCGTAACATTCAACATACTATATATAAACATGTTTAATTTTTAGGATCAATTTAGGATCAATCGATTTACTATTATTTACATAGCTTAGATGGAAAGAAGCATGTAAATAAATTTGATTGATAATAAAGTACATAATACTTATTGTATTACCGTAAAGCATATAATAATCACATTCATTTTATTAAATAAAAAAATAATTCATTTTATCAAAACAAAAATGCTTTTCTTTTTTTTTTTCTTTAATCATTACTAACTCATCACATAGTTATAGTTTTAAGCGACTTATGTACTTTAATTGCACTCGTAATTATTTATAAAAGCAAATTGTATTTAAATAAGAAAAGCGAGAAAACAAACATTTTACATTTCTTTTTGATAATATATAATTTCACATGAAATAATCAATTTGATTACACTGCTTTACAATTATTATATCGATAAGTGAATAAGTAATTATTAAAAAAAA
>NW_014569769.1:178510-192325 GCF_001313835.1 Polistes canadensis | reverse complement strand
ATTCTAACGATGAGCACCAAAGTTTTAAATACTACATATGCCTTGCATAATATTCATTTAATTTTTTCTAACATAAATTAAATGAAAAATATGCGCTTAGAGTGCTTACATTAATAAAAAGTTTAAAAAGTTTATATAATTGAATGAAGCTAAAGATCTCTCTATATCATATATTGCAGGCTATATAAATTGTTAATATATAAAATGTTTGACTACAGTTTATATATTTTCTTTTCCTTTTTTTTTTTTTTTCTTTTGTTTCTTTTTTTTTTTGTAAACTGATTACGAGTGCATAAAACTTCTTGCAAAGAAGCTCCTGTTATTTTAATTATGTACATCAAGGTCTATAAAAATTGATTTTTTATCTTACTTTCGATACAATAGCTGCTCATTTTAATCCTAGAGAGACAGTTGCTAGGAATTTAGTAAAGAGGAGCTTCATCCGCTGATATAGCTAATTCTTCATCGCTCCAGTCTTCATTGCCTAGACCCACTGAACCATGGAAACTTTGCGATCTAGCTACATGGCTAAAAAATAATATACAATAAGTAAATTTATCATTCCATATGTAAAACAAGAATTGAAGCTTTTAATATTCATACTGCTTAAAACACAACATTTCTTTTTAATACCACTGGCAAATGCAAAACAAAGTTTAATATGAAACTGGAAGAAAAAAAGATAAATTAAAAATTAAATTATTATAAATATAAAAAATATTAATTTTCATTAATTTAGTTTGTCAAAGAAACAATTTTGTATCGTAATAGCAAAATATTATACTTTATACATATGCAATATATATAAGATAAGTGTGTTATGAAACAAACTAGTGCTTATTAAATAGACCAGGAATCGATAGTGACCAAATAACATTCTATTAACGTATTCTTCTTAGAGATAATTTGTATAACGAACACTTTTTGATTCCTGGATGTAACGAATGTAAACAACGAGCAGAATCAGGAAGCAGAATTATAACTTATTGATTTTTTCAAGAGAATTGTCATATGTTAATAAAAATCATCTACGATAGAAATAATCATAGCATCTCTAGAAAAAATCTATAAGCTCATAAAATTCAAACAAGTTTTTAATCGTACCACTTGCTTGCATCGAAGAGATCTCTATGTGTATCTTTACATTATCGATCGCTATCAGTCCTACCAACATAGTGAAATGATTACTTATATGATTAATAAGACAATGAAATGAATTTTTCTTTTTTTATTTATTTCCTTATACGTATATATAAAAAGAGAAATATTTCAAATTATCTACCTTGGTGAGAGATTTGCATTAGTAGTGGATTTCTTTGATAAACTAGCTTTTTTTCGTCCTTCCATTGCTGCTTTCATGGGATCATAACTCTTACGACGTTTCCAATTTTGCATTTCTACTTCTCTTGCATTTGGTGTTACTGGTTTCTTTGTTTCCTTTGGCTTACCTTTAAGGCCCTAAAATATATGTTTTATTGTTATTACATTTATATATATATTATAATGACAATTAAACACATAAATGTTTGTAATTCAAACTTACAGCACTTGAGACTCTACTAGCTCGCATGCTAAAACGTCCTGAATCAGTTCTATTTATACTAGTGTTAGGTTCTATCTTTGCACGTGTTTCCTGTGTAATTTTAGGCTTAGTTATACTTGAATTTATTGTTTTTGATGGTTGTGGTTCTAGCCTTGCCCTACGTAAACTACACAAAATATTAATACATATTGATACAATTTTTAATAATATACAAAAATGATATTATATATTTACCTAAATGCTCTATTATATTTAGTATTGGAAATTGGAGGTTGGGTAACATGTTGTTCATCACTAGTTTCTGTGTCACTAGGTTGATGTGTTACTTTTGATATACTTTGATGTAAACTTTGACTAGTATCTTCATCGCTTTCATTGTCAGAATCTGCTAACGATGGATGATATACTACCATACGTGCAGACATTGCTGAGACAACATTTTGAGTTGTTTGTAAATATGATGAGGTTTCTAGATCACTATCACTACCCTGTACAAATTCAAAGAAATGATGTGTATTGAATTACAAAGATTATAATACATATTTTTTTAAATGCTTGAAAATATAGTTATATACCAATTGCAAGCTACATGGAGTAGGTTCTTGATTTTCATCTTGTGAATAATTTAATTCATTATCAGACCACTCGTTTGCTAATGAAAGAGTACCACCAGTTCCATGAAAACTAGCTGAGCGTAATACAGAATTGTCATGACTGAAAAAGAAATTTATTTTAATACTTATCTGCATAAATTTGGTTGTATACATTGACTATTGCAATAAGCACTTACTTTCCAGAACTATCTTCAGTACTATGATGTTTTTTTGAACCATCAACAAGCTTTTTTCTTCCTTCTGCAGCTGCTTTCATCGGATCATAACTTTTTCTTCTTTTCCAATTTTGAAATTCTACTTCTTTTGATGTAAGCGTTGAATTACTTCTACCAGAATTTTTAGTTTCCTTGTTAGGTTTCTGTGCATTTCTTTGTCCGATAGGACCATGCTGTAGATAATAATAGCAATATTTTATATATTTATATTTATTTTTAAATTCTATATCTCTTAACTTTGATAAAACTTACGTAAGAACTTTTAGGTGCTCTTATGCTTACTCTACCAGCATCGTTTCTGGAGATAGATGGTGTTCTAGATTTGGAAGATTCTGATGTTTTTAATGCATCTTTACTGAAAGCACCAACACTACTTGTTCTTCCACGTTGATAATTTTGTTGTTTATTTATTGATGTAATCTTAACATCGGTCTGAGCTTTCCTACGTCTTTCTTCTGGTGTAGTATTTGGTGTTGTATCAGATTCACAATTTAATCTATAAATATTATAATTAAATTATTAAATTGTACATAATGATATTTTTATTTAATGTATATATATATATTATACAAAATGTATTATTTTTTCAATACCTTGCTCGTCTTATGCTAAATGCTCTATTTAATTTAATCCCAGAAGAAATAGGGTTTATAGGAGATTTTGATTGCTGTTCTCCAGTTTCGCTGCTACTATCAGAAGCAACAAGAAATCTATTTCTAGCAGAAATTCTATCAACGTCGCTACTATTGAAGCTACTATGTCGAGACACTATAGCCTGAGATTTTAAATTTCCAATACTAGCGTTACTTGATGATCTTTGTATATTTAATTGTCGTTGCAATTCAAGACAATTTCTTGGTATCCCAGAACTTATAGAAATTTCTTTATTATGAATAGAACTTCGTTCGTGATAATTTGTAGCGCTATTTGATTTTCTTAACATATATGGACTAAAAAAACATATATATAGCATAGATTATATAACATCCGTAAAAATTAAATCTAAATACGTAATTATATGTAATTATTATTAATACCTATTTTCAACACAAGTAAAATATCCAATATTTTTTGCTTGTGGTGTAGATTTTGTCAAATGTTTAGCTCTCTCCAGCATAGGCGAATTAATAATTTTCATCGATGACGTTTTACGAGATACAATAGGACTGTTTGTTAATTTTGGTGTAGATGGCCTTAGGCGATTTAAAACAGGACTGTTTGTATGTTTAGAGTCATCCTTGGTAGAATATTTCATACTATTTTTTCTGGACGTGTTTGATTCTGTAGTATCAGAAGTATAATCTTTTCTGTAATAATATATAAATATTTTTATTTTATTTAGAAAAAAGGATTAAAAAATAAATTGATATTTTAATAATATATTATTTAAATTACCTGTCCAAAGAACTACTTCTCCTTCCCAAGTAAAGAGATGCTAAAGTTCGGGACGGACTCTTTAATAGCTCTGTACCACCTTCTTCAGTCTTTGATTTATCTGAGTTATAATATTTACGAACACTTCTTCGATTATCACTGGTATTAATTCTTCTGAATAAAGATTCAGACAAACTACTACGCCTTCCTAAAGAATTATGTACAGGCGTACGTTGTGAACTGTGTGGTGGCGTATTATAACTATTGCTTGTGTCCTCATCAGATTCACCACCCGAATCAATTAATAATTGTTGGTTCGATATTAAATCTATTCTTTCCTTTAGTCGTAAATATGATTCTGGATCCATACTGTTATCGCTCGGTTCCTATATATAAATTAAAAACAAAAAGTATATTTCTAATCATTTTCTATTTATATTTGTAAATACGTACATGTCGATAACGTGCCATTCTTGGACTCTTAGAATGGATTGGAGATGGTATTTTTGATGGACTTAAGGGAGGAGTACGACCAGTAGGACCACCAATTGCTGGAGGCAAAGAATTATGTTCTGCAACTTGAGTTGCCCATTCGGATATCCATGTGTTGTTATCCCGTGAAATACTCATCTATAGAAATAATTCTCGTTAGAATATGTTTTTTTATATAAATTTATTTAATTATATACCTGGAAACTATGAACATAAGATTCATTGTTTTCTTCTTCCGTTAATACGCCAACACTGAAAACTTTATCAATATCCATCCTAGCTTTTTCTTCATCTGTGTAATCTTTATGAATGGTGTACGTTCCAGCTTCGCTTACTGCTCCATCCGAACCAGCATCAACGTTACTCACATTGAAAACATCTAAATTCGTATCTTCTTCTATATTGCTAATATTTAAATCCATGGTACAACTAACGCTACTGGACAAATTGCTATCAGTTGGATTTGGGTTTTCTAAATTATAATCGTTTAAGCTATAATTAATATTTGATGCTTTTTGAGAATAGCTATTCATTGATCTTTTATAATAATTTTCATCATCGTATGCATTATCACTGGCAATGTATTCTATATTTTTTGTATATGACTTTTCATTCGAATCATCATCGTAATTGCACGCTTCGACATGACTTAAATCATTGATAGTTGCTGATTTCTGAGATGTCCAAAATACTTTAATATTTGACTTTGACCCGTAATCAAGTTCCAACGAAAGATTTTGCCGTGCTAATTTCGGATCTCTCGTTTGATCGTCGCAAGATCTTGTCATTAACTCTTGCTTATTTTTTGTATCATGTAATTTAAAATCGATATCAGATTTTTTAGAGAGAGAATGCGTTCTATGAATGCACTTTGTACCTGTAAAATAACAGAAATATATATAAATGTTAATTATATTATTTAATTAATTATATATTGTATTAACTTACAAAAATTGATATCTTTTAGTAATCACAAATATGACTTTGAAGCTGTTAATACGTTCATAGGCATGCATTACTCAAGACATATTGAATGTACTTGCGAAGAATATTAAAAAGACAGGTAAAGATGATTTCATCATGACTCATGCTTCACAAATATGGACTTCAAATGTGATATACCAATCGAAATTTATAAAAGTATTCTTATATGCGTATGTAACAGAAATATATAACTAACTATAAAAATGCAATCAATAAAAATAGATCTTTAAAAACTATGATGTAAAATGTTAAGATGTAGGTGTGATAATTTATTTCTGTTTATTCAGATTTTATCTACAAAGATATTCAATGATATCTGAAGCGAGGTAATAATGTATTCATCAAATAGAAGTTAAGTGAATTAATTGTAAAGTACAAAAAAACAAGAAAAGAGAATGAAAATAATTACTTAGTTGTTTTAACTTTTCCGTCAGAGAATCAGTTTTCCGTTTGGTATCATCTTCACTGCTAAAATAACCCTCAGAATGCGTACTAGGAATTTTTTGCTTTTGTACCAAATTGGGAGACATTAACGCGCTTCCCTTCTTTCCACCTACTTCTACCTAAAAATGAATAATAATATAACTCGATATACAATCATCATTATTTACTTGTATCCATTAAAACATAACAACATGCTAAGGTAGTATTCACCTTAGATGTAGAAAGATTGCGCCTGTGCCTTGCATTGTACCTCTCAAAAAGATTTTGATATTTGACTTTATCAACTTCTTTGTTGTTACCAAAATCAATTGTAAATACTAATGGTGGTTGAGGCGTTTGAGCGGTGTTACTTGCATCATCATCTTCTACCTTTTTTTCTATCGGATCAGTCTTACATTCATCATCATAATCTTTATTATCTAAAGATGAAAAATTTCCTGAACGTTCCTTGTTAATATTTTTCATATCTGAATTATCATCTAACGTGAGATTCTTTTGCAATGTTTGTTCATTAAACGTGGAATTGTTAGTATATGATTTACAAGTTTCCACGTCAGATAATTTATCATCTACATTTTCAGTTGATATAAAATAAGATGAGGATTCTTTATTTGTATTATCAATATTTATCTCCTTTCTATTTTTTTCAGTAGTTACTTTTCCGGAATCATCTGTTAAACGTTGTTGAACGTCGTTCTGTTTGGCTGTGCTCTCCACTTCCATTTTCACAGCCGTGAAACATGCCAATTATAAACATCCGTAAATAGAAATATAGTATTCCTTGCAATGATATATTTTATTATATACCATTACAATAAGGTTTGATGAAACACCGTTCTCCTATAATTATACCTCACCACTTGACGTAGGAACCATCTCGCGATAAAACGTCATGCACGAGAGAGTGCTATATACAATTATATGAATATAGTATCGCGATCATGAAATTTTTCTGACACATTGGCACGACTTTTAGCATTCGGTGAATATCTTCTGCTTGATTTTTACGTACTGGACACACTCGACCAACAGCTTAAATAAGAATCACTAGAAATCGTTTCGTATTCAAATACATATGTCGCTTATTTTCTGCAGTCGGTAACATACAATTACTATACGCATGCAGCAATTCACTTATTACCAACTTCACGGCGCCATGATACAAATTTCAAACAAATGACAATCGGATGATGCATTATTATGCATTTATATACTTATACACACCGAAAAATAATGTGTTAAAAGGAACACGTTTAGAGACAAATGTAATATAAGTTAGTTTTCACGAATTAAGGTAAAATTATAATTATATATCAAATGTATTCATTTAATTTTGTGTTCTCTTTCCCGCAAACATAAGTGGAAACATAGTGCGATTAAAGTTCCTGCAATTGGAATAAAATAAAAAGGTACTTATTCTGTGTCTCATTAAATTTCTTTGATATTTTTCTTGCGAAGATTATTTCTTTTTGTATTATCATGGTTGTCAGTTTATTCTATACAAAAAAAAAATGATAAAACAATAAAAAAAATAGATTATTAGCTAATTCCTCGTAATAATTTATTTGATATAAGTGTTTTGTTAGGTTATATGATTTACCATGTCACTTTTGATAGGTTATAAATAGGATAGACATTTTTGAATAATTTTATTATATTTAACATGGTAGTATATGGCAAATGGCATTTAATATTGAAAATAGTATTAACAAGTTTAATAGGTATAAGTTCGTTTTTGGGTGACATGTGTTTGAAATATGTTGAAAATGCAATGGCACGTGCAATATTAGACAATTTAACTCATGCTATTGTTGGTGGTTTAGTATGGATATTAATTTTAGTTTTATCAAAGAAGTCACTTACACAAAATTTCTATAGTATACAATTCTCATTCGCTTTATCTTCTTTCATTGATGTTGATCATTTTATAACTGCGCGCAGTTGGAAGTTGAGTGTAAGTATTATTCAATGATATTTATCTTATCGGTAATACTAAAAAATGTATTGATGTTCTAATTCTTGTCATTTCTTTTAGGATGTTATAAGCTTAAATAAAAGACCATTCCTACATTGTACTACCATTCCTATTTTATTATGGGTCATTTTAATTTTGAGTTCAATCATTTTAAACTCTCCGTCGTTGAATGAGTCTGCATGGATTATTTCTGCAAGTTTCTTAAGTCATCATATTCGTGATGGCACAAGAAGAGGTTTGTGGTTTTGTCCATTTGGTTCTATGCAGCCTATACCGTATTACATATACATAAGTATAACTATGGCATTACCTTATATCTTATATTGGCTTATGCAGTTTTATATATTAATACCAAATATTAAGGAAAACAGAATGACCATTAATATTGTATAAAAATAGCATAATAATAATAATAGATAATAATAAGAATCATTTTATTAATAATAATATATACATTGAATGAATTTATAGAAACAACTACATACAATTTCAATATGCAACATCAAATAAAAACTAATTATCTTATTATATAAATTAAATGTCAATCGCAAATGTAATTCTATCAACGACATAATTCCTATTTCTTATATACAATATTTATAATCTAACAAGCGAATTTAAGAAAAAATAACATAGGAAAGATATGGATGACCTCATTGAAACACAATAGTAAATTCACGTTGTTTACATACTCCTGAAATATACTTCAAGAAATATGTTTGATAACAAGGGAAATTTGAAAATAACATAACAGTTTGCAATGAAAGTAACTAACTAAAGAGAAGAATTGTGATTCGTGTAGGAAGATTGTGAAGAAGGAAGGTTTAATAAATTAAGTCGTAACAAATAGAAACGTAAGAAGGTGTAAGAAGAAAAATAAGTAGGAGGAAAGTGTGAGCATGTAGACAAATATTGCAGCTATACACAAGTGCTACCAACAAGAGATTGTATGTATACACGTATATATTGTTCATCGATAAAGTTGTGTATGTATATACATATATATACATACATATACATTTATGCAAACGTGTGTGTAAACATATGACTCCCGTATGTTGCGACAAAGGTAGCTACTATGTAGATACCACCGAGATCGGAGGAGGAGGGTCTTTATCAGCGTTACTTGTTCGACGACGGGCGTCGCCGTTAGCGTACTTTATTACGTTATCGTGCGTGGTCCCGCTTAGTTCTCCTCTTATTTCTACGACATTTCACCAATCCAAGAGATACCGATCAAATGAGAAACTCGATTCGATAGATAACAATAGTAGTTCATGGTTCTTCCAACCAACTTCTTCACGAGAGATTGATTTTTTTCTTTCTCTTATCTGTATATTGTGTTTTCAACTTTATTCGAAAATTGAATATTGAAAATAAGTGTGAAACAATAAGGGAAAAACGTTTTAGTTGATAAAATATTTAGAAATTATTTCTTGAGGATGTTACTCGATCATAGAGGATGCGAGGTCAATGATAACAGCTTGATACTGATATCTTGATTACGATCATCAATTTACACGTTAAGGATACGTCACCACATCGCGACATACTCTAAAATTGTTATCGATCATTTCTAATTTGGAATGGTAAGTTTTTTTAACGTTGATCATGTTTTTTTTTTTTTTTATATTTCTATATATACATATATATATTTTTTTTAATAAGTATTTTTCACACTACAATGCAGAAAAACAGTGGCGTGTCTTGTTATCGCTAGGAATATTATACGCGTATAAATATATATTTATGTTGAAAATTATCCGAGTTGCGAAAGATAAATTTGTCAATGTTAATTAATTCATTAGTGCATTCGTTTGATATCAATATTCTATCATTATTATTATTATTATTATTATTATTATTAATAGGACATTGTTCGAGATGTAATTAGAGGTGCATTACCATGCAAGACGCTTCATGCTTAGAATCCATGCTTAGAATACCTTTCCTTCGCGGTAATGTTTACGTCGTGAATTATTCCATTTCCAAGAACTCCTAACAGCAAATGTAGAATCTCAATGAATCATCATCCTTGCCCTTTGTTGAGAAAATTTGCGAATAAAATACAAAATTACGATAGAAATTATTGTACGATGATTTTGATTTGTTTTGTTTTTCTTCTTTTTTTTTTTTTTTTTTGAACAAATGTTAATAATAAAACAAACCTACGTCGCTTTTTTATTTACGAATTATAACAAAAAAAAAAAAACACGAGATTTCTTAAAATATATTCCGATTGCAACGACGGAGAAAATATTCGTAATTCGAACGAGTATTTATTTTGATTCGCGTGGCCGATCGTAACCGGAAATACGGCGAATTTTCCCGCGGTTTTTTTTTTGCTTCAAATTCTTGGAATTCGAAAATTTTATTGGACATTTTTAATGGGCGAGAACTGTTATTTACAAATATGTACGTACAAGATAAAATGATGCAAGTTATTATTTTATATTACAAAATAAAAAAACAAACAAGTAGGGTCAGTACACGCAAAAAAGAAGTTTGGTTTGTTCTTATTTTTTTTTTTTTTTATGTTTTGTTTAATAAAAAAAAAAGAAGAAGAAAAAAGTTTATTCGCAAGCGACGCATTATAAATGGTCCGAAACGTTTTCTTTTTGTTTTCTTTTTCTTTCTTTCTTATAATTACCGAAGGTAGAGATTTCATAAGCGTGTGTTATGCATGAAGAAATTCTTTCGTTAGTCGATGGGCACGCGTAGGTTTTAAAATGCGCGAGGAATTTTTTGTTATTCAAGAATGTTTTGCCTTGGATCAATTAATATAAACTCACATTCATTCCATCAAACGACGTCACGTCCGATTCCGTTTGATTTGATCGGATCGATCGCATACCGATATGTTTTTTTTTCTTTTTCTTTTTCTTTTTTTTTTTATTATAGGACACCTTAGAAGATTTTTCTCTGTACTTTTACATAGCCTGCGGGGTCGGATTGGGTCTACATCTGTTGACGTTCTGTTTACTTGCCATTTTTTACTGGAAAATCAAAAGTCTTTCTAAAGCGGAGTAAGTAATTATTATATTTATCTATTTTTTTTCAAAAGGGTGATTTATTTTTAGTTGAAATTTATTTTCAACACAGAGAGAAAGAAAGAGGGGGAGAGAGAGAGAGGGAGAGATCAGTTTATTTATAGAATATAAGATAAGGAAAAGGGGTTAGAAATAAAAAAAAAAAATAAACAGAAAACAAAATTTTCGTTTCTAAACATTTTTCCCCGTTTTAAAAAACCCCTTGCACTTTTAATAATTCACGTGTTTCTCATGCAGTTGCTGAGAGTATTCGGTCTTATCAATAACGGTGTGATATTTTAATCCACTTTAACAGACTGTTCTCATTTACTTTTTTGAAATACGAGATGTTACTACGGTAAATCAACTAATGTGAATGAAAACAGCTGACATGAGTCAATTACAACAGTGGATTAAGTTAACAAAAAATTGAAAAAAAAAAAAAAAACTAATTTTATGATTTATATATATATATTTTATAATATAAATAATAGTTTTTTAAACCACGGTTTTTTAATTGATTTGATGAAAGTGCAAGGGATTAAAAAAGTATTATAACAAATAGTTATCTGACTATAAAACCGTCGTGTTAGTGGCATACCCGGAGTTTCATTTTGGCGGAATTATCTACATCTTTACTTGATCTACGACGCGTCCAATCAAGAGGACGAGAAAGGTACGAAGAAAATTAGAGAGAGAGAGAGATAGATAGATAGAAATATTTTAGATGTTTTAGATAGATATAAACGAATTGTGTAAACTATTTTTAAAGAAAAGGGGGAAAAGAAAGAACAATATAAAAAAATAAAAATGCCCAAAAATATGTTCGCTTCTCTTTTTCTTTTTTTTTTTTTTATTCTTTTCTTTTCTTTTCTTTTTTTTCGGACTTATCATCGCTATAGAATTTCGCTAATAACGTTGACGATTAATCATTGATAGCGTATCTTTTATTACATCGGTCGCGATACGATTGTTCTTTCACGCTTATCTGACTTTTTTCTTTTTTTTTTTTTTTTTTTTCTTTTTTAAGAAGAAAATTAGCACACTCCTCCGAATCTGGTAATAATTAATTGTCGCAACGTGCGATCGTAGATATATTATAATATGTGTATTAGAAAAAAAAAAAAGTATAACGATTACGAAATAATTCTCTAAAATGGTGATGATGATTGTTCAGGTCGAACCAATTGGGCAGACAAACGAACATGATGGCGGATTTCTGTTATACGAATCCGACAATCGTGCCAGGCGAGGAATTATCTCGTCGTGGATTTTCTATGTATTGCGGCAACGACAATCTTCATGAGGATTCTAATTCGAAGAACAAGGAAATTAGTTATGGAACGTATCATCACGAGGCTTTGTCGAAATTTTGATCATTAATGATCCATTAATTTCAAATAATATTATCATTAATTTGTACTTAACGCGCGGTCATGATCAAAATTCATTATTAATTTATATATATATACATATATATATATATATATAAAAATACATGTATATATATATATATATATGTGAGTCATCGCATATTATTTATAGTAAAATAATATTTTAAGAAGTTCGTATTTTCTAATTTTTTGTTTTCTTTTTCTCTCTTTCTTTTTTTATTTGTTGTTTTTCATAACGTTAGCGGCCTTTCAAATATTTCCCGCCATATTAGTTTTTATCGATAGTTTTGATTCGCGACATCGTTATCAGATGTCGCCATGTGTACGTATTCACATCGATACAAAATTCGATACGAATTATAATTCGACGTGCAAATAATATTTGTCAACGACGTGGATAAGTTACGAAAATAAAAAAAACAAAATAATAATGATTTTTAATTTCGATATATGATACGTATTATTCGTAGATTAAATTAGATATTAAGGATTGCAGTATTCTTAATAATAATTTCAACGAATTCGCTAGTCTCATTAATTAAGTACACTTTATTATTAATAAATAATGTATATTTAATTATAAGGATTTTTTTCCTCTCAGAAAAAATAATTACGTTATTTGCCAAATATTATTTATCTATCTATCGTTCTAACGTTGTTTGCATTTTTATATACACATATATATATACATATATATTTTCATTAAGTTAATTATATAGAAAAGAACAAAAAAAAAGAAATAATACGAAGAAATAAAAAAAAAAATATAACGAAATTCGTTACGAATACAAGTTGGTAAACCAGTAAGACTTATAAAATGTATAAATATATTAACTTTTTATAAATTTCCACCCCTCGCACCCCTTTCCCGTTCCATTAATTTCATGCATCTCTCATAATTATAAGTGTAATTATAAGTCATACGAAAAAAAGAATGCGATTAAAAATAAAATTTTCTAATTATCTATTATTAAGCCGATAACGATTTTTCGTGTATAATCCGTTCCAGATAGTATTACAAGATAAAGAAGAAAAGAAAAAGAAAATGATGTACAGGAAAAATTACAGTCTTTTAATCAGGGATTGAAAAATTGTTACTATGATAGTTCTGGTTTTTGGATTAGTTATGAGAATCGAAAAAAAATATTATAACTTTACGGGGTTTTGATTTAAGTTTCTTTTATTTTTTTTTTTTTTTTTTTTTTAAACTATTATAATATTGGCATATTGTAATGGTTATTTTTTCAATTCTATTTATTTGTTATATATATATATAAATGAGAATTTTAAAGTATCAATAAGTTATAATATTTTTGTCGAGATATTTATAAATAATTCTTTCAATCAGATAACCGACTTATAATCATTTTAATTTATTATTAGATCGTTGCATACATACCACTTCTGATGTATTTTCAAAATTAATTTACAATTTTTAAAGACGTTTTCATTCATTTAATTAATGATACATCGATCATATATATATATTATCGTCCGATAATATTTGTTTTCTATTTAGTATGCTATTTTGTTAAGATTTCTAATGAAAATATATATATTTTATTATTTTGACGAATAAATTGTAGGACACACACTCTCGATCGAGAATGAAATGAGACAGAAATTATGCAACACAAATTATTAATATTAATAATAATATTCGAAAATATTGTATACATTTTAAAAATCATTTAAAAAGACATACACACAAATTGATTTGTTTTTTTATTAAAGTGAAAAGTATTGTAAGT
>NW_014569769.1:174570-178405 GCF_001313835.1 Polistes canadensis | reverse complement strand
ATAATGTTCGATAGCAAAAAGTAAATAATAAAAAAAGAGAATAAAATCATCGTATATATTTATATATATATATTTCGATTTGTTTGAAACTTTACCTGTATAATCTATAAATGTTAAATAATATATCTCTCGGTAAGTGTCGTATATAATAATAATAATATATACAATTATTAAAATTAATAAAGTATTTCTCGCGCGTGGTAATTATTCAAATACATTAGTTACGCGTGAGTCATTGTAATAATATTATATATTAAATAAGTAATCGTAGAAAAGAGTTGAAAGAGAAAATAAATAAAAAAAAAAAAAAGAAAAAGAAAACGAAAAGACAAGTGGCAATCTTTTCTAGTGGTAAGTATTATACTTACTACTTGCGTTGTGTAGTGTTACCTGATGGAAGAAGAATTGTCATAGCTTCTTCTCATCGTAGACGAAGAGGAAGAGGAGGTGGAGGTGAAGGAGGAGGAGGAGGAGGAGGAGAAGGACGATGATGAGGATGAGAAGGTTGATAGTTATATATGTCTCTCTAAGAAGCTATGCAAGTATATACATATATACATATATATAAATATAAATACATATAAGTATTTTTGTAAATGTGTGTGCGAAAATGTGGCATTGCCAGAGGGGGAGTAGGCATATATAGGCAATAATACGGGGATAGGCCGTAATTGTTATAAAATCATCGAGCAAACACATCGGACAAGACAGCCTGAGGGTTGTGGGCGGTGTTACGTGCCGTTACTATGGTTACCATAGTGAAACCTCTCCTAAAGCACCCCCCTACCTCTTGATTGCGCGGAAACCACCACCCGTTCTCTGATCTACGTGTGTATGTACTGAAAACGGTATCTATATATATATATATATATACTTACTATCCGTATACACCTTTGCATCATTGTGTGTTAGAATTTGACTCCCCAACACACACACACACACACACACATATGCGAATTTCTCTTCTAACCTTCTAGGATTTAAATTGTCCCGCGCTTGCGCATTCCAATCTGTACTTTGCGCATCCTCGTGTATCCCTACCAGATTTATCCCCCCCCACAACCACCCTACCACAACCACCCCAACCCTCACACTCTCTTCTTTCATTTCATTCCCACCTCTCATCCCTGTCAGCTCGCTCTTTCCATTTCTTTGCTTTTTTTTTTTTGCTTCCTTTCTTTCTTTCAAACCTACCACCCTCCCTCCCACCTACGTCCGTCCACCCTCTGTTTTTTTTTTACTCCGTTTTACTCTTTTATTTTTTTTTTTTTGTTTTTTTACCTAGATGTATGTCCACGGGTACATTTGTATATAATTTGTACCGGCTATTGTATTATTCTACTATTCGTAATTCTTTTTGGTATCTGCGACAACCAGCGTGAGATTGGATGTTGTATCGTTCGTTTTATTTAGATATTGTATACTTTTTTAAATTATGATTTCTCTTCTTTTTTATATATATATCAGATGGTCGGTTAATATTTTCTTTTTATTTATCGTTGTATTACGAGAGAGAGAGAGATACGAATTTTATAAAATTATTTATTCGTAATAATTTAGATAATATTGGCAAGCTCGTTTATTCAGATTGAAGATTAATATGGAAATATGTATAATTTTAAATATGAAAAATATCTATATATTTGATGTATTTTAATAACAACACATATATTATGATAAATTTAATGAGAATATTTGAAAAAATTTGATTTTGTTAATTGGTATAACACGTTTATTTATTAAAATTAATTTATCTGCGGAAAATGACCTCTCTATATCGCACGATGTAATTGGACTGTGTGTGTGTATGTTCTGCAATTACAATTAAATTTATTCTCAACGCCGTATTTTAAAATACTTACAATTTGTAATAAATCGATAAAATTGTATATTATTTTTCAAAATGGTATATTCATTTTCATTCAAATTTGTTTGTATTTTTGTTTTTCTTCTTCTAGCAATTCATTTATCTCTCAATTGAATCATTTAACGTTACATTCGCAATGATTTTATTGTGAACGCGTTAAAGTGTGTTCAAATGATATAATTAATGTATATTATTATGCATATGCATGACAATACATTTTTGCATATTACATTAAATATAAATATGTATATATGCAATATAAATGGAAAATAACAAATATATTTTTAGAATCGTATAATCGGAAAAAATTCATTCCTATTCAGGTAACATATTGTCTTACTTGTTTTCTACAAAAAAATATACATTTGCTGATATTAGTTATTAATATTATAGAAATACAATTCTATATATTATTAACAATTTACAGAAAAACATTATGTAAGTTTTTTATTTGATTTCTTTCACACAACCCCACCCATCATCTCCCCGATATTAATTAATAATTAAAATATTATATTATATATTGTTTAAATAAAATTATATTATGGGACACCAGTATATATACAGAAAATTTTTGTACAAATATTAAAACGTATTTTAACAATGAACGAAGATAATAATAAATAAAGAAGAGAAGATTTAAAAAACAAGTTAGCACGCGTTGAAGGATGTTATTTTTATCCGGAAAGGGATTTGTTAACTATTTTCTCGAGGATATTACTATAGAAAATCCCTGGCACGTTTCATTCCAAGTATTTTTTCACGGCGTTCACGTAACCTGTATCATTTAGTTTATTCGAGAAGTACTACTCTGTAGCACCCTTCTTCGGAAGAAAATCGTTTGCCTTTATGTTCTTAATCCTTGACGAAATAACGCATCATTTACCCTCCTGTCCTGTTTGAAAATCTCAACGCATATGTTATTCTTTAGACACGTGTTGAAGATACCGAATAAATATTGTTATTCTTATAATGAAATCATTTTTAAAACGATTTATACTATTACTTGTGATATAATTTATAATTTGTAATAGGTTATATAACTTTGATCTCGTAATTTGGTAACGTGATTTTATTTTAACTTTCTTTTTATTTTTATTTTTTTTTTTTTCGTTAGTACGTTTCTTAAAATTGGCATAGAAATGTTTGTTTTTTTTTTCTTTTTTTTTTTCTTTTTTTCTTTTTCAAGAGAACGAATAATTTGGAAGGAGATAATTCTACAAAATTTGTCTAATTGTAAATTGTGTAATTTTTCAAAGTTTAAAAGCACGTACGCGGGTCGAGTAAAAAATTTCTTCGTAATTAATTTTTTTAATGTAAAAATGAAACAATTTGTTTTTCTTTCTTTATATTTTTCATATTTAGCATTCTTCAAAAACGATTTCAAATATATTTTCTGATCGGTTTTTAGTTCTTTATCTTAGTTCATAGTTGTAATAATGAGCAAAAACATCCAAATTTTTAATTGCATCATGTTCATTAACATCATAAATTTTGTTAATACCTTACTCGTATTCCTTTATTTTTTATTTTTTTTTGTAATAACATTAATTAAAAATCTATCGAAATTTTGCTTTATTTTCATTCATTTTAAAACCTCTATAACTTTAGACCGAATAAACAATATATCATAACTTTTTATTTTAATTACTCTATATGATACATCAGCTTTAAAACAACTGTAATTATCCAGATCCAATTAAAAAATGATTAAAGTTATGAATACGCAGAAACTTTTTATTCAAAATCCGATATAACGAATAGTATAATATATATTGAACTTACCAGATCGCGTATAAAAAAAGCATTAAGTATTTTTAATTCTATATTTTTACGAGAGAACATTTTTTGGATAGAGATTAAAAATGAAATAAAATATCCCCTTGTGTTGGAAAATGGAACAGATTTAATCTGTATTTTGTTAAGTTAAATAAATAAATAAATAAATAAATAAATAAAAATTTCTCA